>NC_091445.1:39536883-39669679 GCF_964237555.1 Oryctolagus cuniculus | reverse complement strand
GGCAGAACACTATGGAGACAGCTCAGATCTGCTGGTTCACTCCCCAAATGCCTGCTATTCTTTCAGGAGTCTGCAGTGTTTTTATTTTGTTTGTTTTTTGTATTTTTTTTTTGACAGGCAGAGTTAGACAGTGAGAGAGAGAGACAGAGTGAAAGGTCTTCCTTTTCTGTTGGTTCACCCCCCAAATGGCCGCCACGGAACAGCGCGCTGCATCGATCTGAAGCCAGGAGCTTCTCCTGGTCTCCCATGTGGGTTCAGGGCCCAAGGACTTGGGCCATCCTCCACTGCCTTCCCGGGCCACAGCAGAGAGCTGGACTGGAAGAGGAGCAACTGGGACAGAATCTGGCCCCCCAACTGGGACTAGAACCTGGGGTGCCAGCACCGCAGGCGGAGGATTAGCCTATTGAGCTGCGGTGCCAGCATGCTGATGTCCTTTTAATCAAGATCTTCTGCACTGTTGTAACTGACCTAGGTAATGAGAATTTTATGTATCTTTATTGAGTCACGATTGGAGACTTAACCTTTACCCAATTAACCAATCAAAACCATCACTTCTCCAGGGCCCATCAGAGAACATCCCCTCTTGCAGCCCATAAAAACCACGAGGCAATCAGCCCTCAACAGCTCCTCCTCCAGGGACCCTCGAGGTGCTGCCGGCAGCTCTTGCTTTTGCTTCCTCTGTTTTTTGTTTTGTTTTGCAGTGAACTACTTCTGCTTTCCACACTCTTCCTTGTCTGCGCTCCTAATTCTTCATGATCACAGGACACGAATGCTAGTGATTAGAACTGCAGACTCCTGCCAGTGCCACGGCTCACTTGGCTAATCCTTCGCCTGCGGCGCCGGCACCCTGGGTTCTAGTCCCAGTTGGGGCGCCGGATTCTGTCCCAGTTGCTCCTCTTCCAGTCCAGCTCTCTGCTGTGGCCCGGGAAGGCAGTGGAGGATGGCCCAAGTGCTTGGGCCCTGCACCCCATGGGAGACCAGGAGAAGCACCTGGCTCCTGGCTTCAGATTGGCACAGCGCGCTGGCCACAGCAGCCATTGAGGGGTGAACCAACAGAAAAGGAAGACCTTTCACTCTGTCTCTCTCTCTCACTGTCCACTCTGCCTATCAAAAAAAAAAAAAAAAAAAAAAAAAAAAAAGACATCAGCATCCTTCACAGAGGCCAGCTGCTTGACTTTGCTCACTCAAGGAGCCCCTGTGGGCCCCGTCTACCTAGCTGGAAGTCTTTATCACTATACCTGGGCTGGATTGGAGTTGGGTCAGGGCTAAAACCAGAAGCCAGGAACTCATCTGAGGTCTCCTGTGTGTGTGGCAGGGACCCAGTCACTTGGCCATCAGCGCCTTGTCCCAGGTTATCCTTTAGCAGGGAAGTGAAATCAGGAGTCGGAGCCGGGAATAGAACCTGGGTACACTGATCTTGGATGCAGGTGTGTTAACTGCTAGACTAAACACCCACTCCCTGGAAATTATCTTTTCAAAACTGTGTCCTTTGTGTGGGGCAGCAGACGTCCTGGAAAGTGTCTCTAAAGAAAATGTGGTTGCAGTACAGTCAGGAGAGTCTGGCCAGGGTCCACAGGAGGAACTTTGCCTGCCCTGCCTCTAGTGGACTTGGCCTTGAACCCACAGGCGTGGCATAGCTGCTGTGCCCACGTGGGCTGTCTGGGATGGGGTCAGCCTTTGACAGACAGCACACACAGGCCTCTCCTGGCTGCTGTCTCTTTCTGTGGGAGAACGCCTTGTGGGATGCGTCCAGAGACCTGCCAGCCACAAAAAGTCATTATCAACAGAAGACAGAATGAAGAGATGTAGAGTAGAGTTGACTTGGGAGTGACCAGGATTTTTGTGGAGTCCCTGAGTCCTCATAGGACAGCCCCAAGCATCACTCCCAACAATAGTGCAGTAGGGCACTCTGTGCAGTAGGGCCGCTCTCTGTGCCGAAACGTTCGGACGTCTGTTGCTGCTAACGGCTCTATAATGCAGCTGGTACTCCAGACAAAACCATGGAAACAGGAGTCAGATCTCCTTGCTGAAGAACTACTCATTACTTTCTTTCTCCTCAATGTCTGATGACTTTATTTTAAACATTTAAAAAATCATTTTACATTTATTTCTGATTGTGAAATACTAAGGATATTCAGCAATGCCATTTGCACATTACCTACACTTAAAAGATTATTGCCATTTTGTCCTCTGCACTTCCAGTCAAAGCATTTTGTGGCAATGAAATATAAATACAATTAAAACCCGCAGTCCATCCGTTCCCACTTCCTGTCCTGTAAATATTACTCTTGATTTCCATGCATGATATTTTTACTGCGGTCTGCTTATTACTAAAATACATATTGTTTTTGGTTCTTAGTCTTCACCTAGCATCAGAATAGCTCTTTGTGGGTGGGTGTTTGGTGCAGCAGTTACGACACTGCTTGGGATGGCCACGTTCCTCTTTGGAGTGTCTGGGTATCACCGCCAGCTCTGCTTCTGATTCCAGCTTCCTGCTAATGTGCACCCAGGCAGGCTGCAGATGATGGTTCAAGTACTTGCGTCCCTGACACCCATGTGAGCGATTGAGGTTGGGTTCCCAGCTCCTGGTTTCAGCCTGGCCTAGCCCTGGCTGTTGCAGACATTTGGGAGGTGAATCAGTGGGTGCAAGATCACTCTGTGTCTCTCTCTGCCTTTTGAGAGAGATGAAAATAAGTTTTAAAAATTTGAAAATAGCAGTTTTCTGCCTGTGGCTCTGGCACACCAGGTTCTAGTCCCAGTCGGAACACAAGATTCTGTCCTGGTTGCTCCTCTTCCTGTCTAGCTCTCTGCTGTGGCCCGGGAAGGCAGTAGAGGATGGCCCAAGTGCTTGGACCCTGCACCCACATGGGAGACCAGGAGAAGCACCTGGCTCCTGCCTTTGGATCAGCGCGGTGCGCTGGCCACAGCATGCCAGCCATCGGAGGGTGAACCAACGGCAAAGGAAGACCTTTCTCTCTCTCTCTCTCTCTCTCTCACTGTCCACTCTGCCTGTCAAAAAATAAAAAAGAAAATAGCAGTTTTCTTTTTTACATAGCATTGTTTTTGAGGTTTATCATTTGAGAAATATAAGTGGTTTTTCATTGAACTTCTATGTAATATTCTTTTTAAAATTTATTTATTTGAAAGGCACAGAGATTTCTGTCTGTTGGTTCACTCCCCAAATGATGTCAACAACTAAGGCTGGACCACGCCACAGCCAGGAGTCAGAGACTCAATCCAGGTCTCCCATATGGGTATCAGGGACCCGACCTCTTGAGCCATTACCTGTTGCCCCTGAGGTGGAGCTAGGACTAAATGGGTGTCCCACGCTGTGTCTTCACTGCTACACCAAACCCCTACCCCATAATACTCTTTTTATGAATGAATTTCTTACCTTTTGCTGATGGAACAAATTAGCAAACACTGGGTGACTTAAAACAACAAATATTTCTGACCTCACAGTTCTGGAGCCAGAAGCCCGCAGTCATCATGTCAGCATGACCGTGTTCTTTCTGAAGCCTGCGGCATGGAATTCATCCTTCCTCTCCCAGGTTCTGGGAGCTCCTGGCAGTCCGCAGCCTTCCTGGGCTGGTGGAAGCACCCTCCAGTCTCTGCTTCTGCCCTCACACAGCCCTCTCTCCTGCAGGCCTGTCTCTGTGTCCAAAAGGCCTGGCTTTGAATTCAGGGCCTATGCTAATCCGGTATGGCCTCACCTTCACTTGATGCCATCTGCAAAGGACCTTATTCCCAATTAAAGTCACATTCACAGGAACTGCAGGAGAGGATGTGAACTTATCTTTTTGGGGGCCACAATTTAACCACCAACAATGACCAGGTCAGTCTGTCCTGTTCTGCTCTATGATCAGCTATTTTGTTTCTAACTGTTCCATTACATCAGGGCACAAAGCACATGGCTCTGTTTCCACAGTATGTACACATGGACACACACACACAACTCTCTGTCAGTTTCCTTACAGAATCCATCCAGCGCTGGGATTTCTGGATTGCTGGTTATCTTTACTTTTTTTTTAATTGCTTTTTAAAAGTTTATTTCCTTTTATTCATTTGAGAAGGAAGGGGGAAGAGAGCCAGAGAGAAAGAGAGAGTGAGAGCGAGGTGGGGGGCAGAGAGAGAAAGAGAGCGAGGCCTTCCATCTGCTGGTTCACTCCCCAAATGCTTGCAGCAGCATCCAGGGCTGGGCCAAACCCGGGAAGCAGAAGCTCCATTCATCTTCCACACGTGCAGGGGGAAGCCCAGTACTGGGCCGTCACGGGCTCCTCCCAGGGTACACCTTAGCAGGAAGCGGGATAACAAAGCCCGGTGCTCTAAGAGGGCTGCCCCAACCTTGCTAGGTCTTGGCTGACTGCTTTGCAGCTCTCGTATCAACCTTCAGCCCCTCCCTCTTCCCTATGAGGCACCACTCCTGCAATGTATAAGACGAAAAATGGCGTTTCCGAGTTGTTCTGGGTATCATTTCCTTGAGTAACAGTGAGGTCGATTATCTCCCATGTAAACGGGCCACCCAGGGCACTGTTCTGCAGACTGCTCTTTCCTAGGGGGCATCTGATGGGCACCCCACCCCACCCCACAAGCCAAAGCGCTCCTCTCCTCGGCACCTGCTTCTCCAGTCACAGTCCCCTCTGGCTATCTTTTTGTCCAGTGCCCGCACATGTAGTCTGCCTGCATCTGCACAACAGCTGGCTTTGCCTGTGAGCCATCCAGATGTTTCTGCCTTCTCAGCATCGCCGTCCTGGCCGTCTGACAACCTCTTTTGACAGTGGCAGCTTCAGTGATACTTCAAATCAAGCCAGAGATGGCCACTCTTCTTCCCAGCACATCGGGGTTTCCTTCTAACCCTGAGGACACTGTTTGCGTGTGTGGGCACTGATCATTTTTTTCCTCTCGTATCACTCAGTTTTGTGGTAGATTGCCTGTTTCATAACTCTTCAACGAATCAGATTTTATTCCCTTTGGACTTTGTTTTATTTTTATATTATTTTCTCTTTGTAGGTTTGCCTTGGTCTCTGTCCACTTTCTAAATTCAAAGGTTGAAGTCCTAGCCCTGCAGGTGACAACAGACGGAGGCGAGGCCTTGGGAAGTGATTGGGCCTTGAGGGTGGAGTCCTTATGATGGGATTAGTGTGAGATTAGTGCCTTTATAAGGGACAGCTAGCCAGTACCTGATACATGGAGAAGGCACCATCTCTGAACCACAAGGCAGACACTCAACGGACACCTTGAACTTGGACTTCCAGCCTCCTGAACTGTGGGTGATATTGGGTTGTTGATGGGGCTCCCAGTACACGGTGTTTCGTTATAGCAGCCCGAGTGGACTCAGGGCATGTTCTGCTCTTACCCCCCGGCTTATAGATGTTTCATTTCTTTTCATTCTGTCTTCTTGTCTAATCTCTGTTCCAGGCTGCAAAGGGTTTTTCTAGTTCCCCTGTGTTGATTGTATCGACTTGGGCTAGCCGTTGTTTTCATTGTCATTTTTCAGGCTAAGCCGCTGCCTGCGAGGGTAGCATCCCAGGTGAGCAGTGGATCGAGTCCCAGCTGCTCTGCTTCAGATTCAGCTCTTTGCAAATGCACTGGAAAAGCAGCAGAAGATGGCCCAAATGCTTGAGGCCCTTGCACCCACTGGGGAAACCCAGGCAGAGTTCCGGGCTCCTGGCTTTGGCCTGGCCCAGCCCTGGCCCTTGTGGCCATTTGGAGAGTAAACCAGCAGATACAAGATGTTGTCTTTCTCTGTGTCTCTCCCTCTCAGAATATACCGTCGTGCCTCTCTCTGTGTAGTCCAACTTGAGCACCTACGATGGCGAATGAAGCTCAGCCGTGCCCGTGCGACATCGGCCACAGGATGGAGTATGGCGGGATGGGGCATGAAGTCCAAGTGGAGCACATCAAGGCTTACCTCACCAAACCCCCCATGGATACAGGCAAAGCTGTGATCGTCATTCAGGATATCTTTGGCTGGCAGCTGCCCAATACCAGATATATAGCGGATATGATTGCAGGAAATGGATACACGTAGGTATAAAATCTTCGTTTACCTAAAGTCAGCTAAATTCCCATGGTCTACTTTGTTCCATTTGGCAAGAAACAAAACAAACAAAACACAAACCAACAGGACTCTGTTCTCATTTACATCATCTGCTTCCTTATCTCACTGTGGGAAGGTAAGTGGGAAATGGGATAAGACATGAAACACGCACCTGCTCGCACACCAACCCCTGGATGTCCGGTCTTCCCTGGAGCACCCGGCTCTGCAGGCTCCTGAGACACTGAGACTCTTCTCCCCTCGTGGGGCTGTGGCCAGACACAGGCTCCGGACACCTGGGCCAGACCGTACAGGCTCGGAAGTGGACCCAGTACTTGGTCCTTGGAGCATCCCAGCCTTGGGTGGGGTTTTCCAGGCCTGCGTGGATGGGGGAGGAGGGGGGTCTCTGTATGTCTTCCTGGTCCCAATGTGCACTGTCATGGCCCCATGTGTTAGACTGGGTTCCAGAATCGGCACGGGGAGACTTCGCTTGGGCTCTGAGTTCATGCCTTTGTCCTGCCAGGTGGCTGGCTCTCACGGCCCGCTCCTCGCTGCCCTGGCGCAGTCAGAGCTTCCATAAAGCACCAAGGAGAGGGGACCCTGCCTTCCTCTCTGGCTATAGAAAGCTTCGTGCCCAGCCAGACTGGAACTGGCTCCGCCCGGGTTTCCTGTGTTTTCTCAGACAGGCTGGCAACCTGCGAGCCCGCCGGCCTCTGCTGGAAGAGAGACTGGTTTACAGGAATGCCACCCTGCGCAACGTGACGCAGACCTCATGTCGAGCGGGAAGTGGCTGGCTCACATCCCTGCTCTCCATGAGCAAGCCCGGTCTTAAAAGAGCAACCAGCTCCAGTTGCCTCCTGGCCCAGCAGAACCCAGAGCAGAAGGCTTTACAGGGCTCACAGCCCTGAGTTCTTCTGCGGGGCCTGAGGAAGGAGCTGCGGCTGCTAGGAGCTGCTGGTGCAGCTTAGGAGAGTGGGGCTTAAACGTGCACCCGGCTGCAGCCAGCGGGGACTGGGTGGGGCCTTTAGCTGGACTCAGGACCTCAGAGAAGAGCAGATACCCCTGCTGCTGCCCTCAAGGTGATCCCCCTGGGTTGCTGGGCCAGCCTGCCGTGGCAGAAAGCGTTTGGGGGACTGGGCAGGCCACACGACCCCAGTTCCAGCGTCCTCCTCCCCTCTGCTGCATGAGGGCTCGGTTCCTCCTGCCGCAGGGAGCAGTGTTGGCTCCGGGCCTCCTGGGTTGACTTGCACAGCAGGACAACATGGGCTGCGTGAGCCTGGCATGCTTTCTCTCTGTGGGGCCTCTGCTAGGAACCGCTGTAGACCTTGCCCTCAGGGCGGGAGTCTGTGCCACATTGGCAGCGTGGGCAGAGGCCATGAAAAGTGCTTGGTCATGGTCATGTGCTCACCAGGTGTGTCCTCTGATCCGAGACTAATGGGAAAGGCCGGGAGGCGCCTTGGCCATGGAGGTGCAACGTCCCCGGGCAGATGAGGCCCTGAGAGCTGCCTGCCTCGGGCAGGCGCCCAGGTGCCCTGGGTCCTGTGCTGGACTGTCTCACAGGAGGTGCCCTGCTGATGGCCTTGTCATCTCTCAGGGCTGGGTAACACCTGTGGCCGTGAAAGCCGAGATGCTCTGCCCCGGCCCTCCGTGGCCTCGGCTGGGCTCACATGTGGCCTTCACGACTTCCGCTTCCCCTCCTCCAGGAGGCAGAATCACCAATGTAGCAAGTTCTTGAGCTGGGGAGAGAGAGGGAGAGAGTGAGAGAGAGAGTGACATAGAGATCTTCCGTCTGCTGGTTCACTCCCCAAGAGGCCACAGACAGGCCAGGCTGAAGCCAGGAGGCTGGTGTTCCATCCGGGTCTCCCACACGTGTGCTGGGGCCCAAGGCCTTGGGCCATCCTCCGCTGCTTTCCCAGGTGCATTAGCAGAGCACTGGATTGGAAGTGGAGCAGCCGGGTCCTGAACAGGCCCCGCCATGGGATGCTGGTGTTGCCGGTGGTGGTTTTACCGCTGTGCTGAGTGCCAGCCCCGCAAAGCCAGCTCCGCCCAGCACGTACTGAACGCATGGCATGAAGCTCTGAAGCTAAGCCGCCTCATGTTCATGTTTTCCAGAACCATCCTTCCGGATTTCTTTGTGGGCCAAGAGCCATGGAGCCCCTCTGGTGACTGGTCCATCTTCCCTGAGTGGGTGAAGTCAAGAAACGCCAGGAAGATCAATAAGTAAGTCATCAGCAGGTGCGGCTGTGAGTGCGGCCTGAGGAGGCCACGTGGAAGCCACGGATGTCCTGGGTCACCGCTGATAGAGTCCCTCCCGCAGCACCAGGGCATCATGTCTCCACACAGGGCTGCTCCCCCTCTGATAAATTCTCCATGCCCTGGGTGCCCAGCGGGACGTTGTACAAGTGCCCATCAGGAGTCCCCATGTGCAGTCCTGTGTCTTCATTTGTGACAGGAAATTCATTCCAAATGCTTACCATGGAAGCAGTCATGGATTTGTTGGTTTGTAGAACAGAAAAGAGATAGAAGTAGATACTGGTCTGTAGTTTGAAAGATCCTAGCAACATCTCACAGCTGTGTATCTTGGGTGTTGGCTCCAATTTTGGGCAGCTCTCGCCTCCAGGTGGCAGGATGGCTGCAGCAGCTCCAGCCTTCCATTGGCTTCTCACCCAGAAAGTTTCATTTTGTGCACTTGGTTTTGATTAACGGCAAAGCCTGTCCTTGAACCAGTGATTGTGGCCACGAGGTTGCTGTGCTCTGGTCAGGCCCAGACCACATCCTCGACTCCTAGAACTGCAGGCTGAGCCCCCACAGATATGGTGGGGAGGAGTAGTTCATCCCAAGCTGGAGCCTGGTGTTTCGAGAATTGCAGGGAACAGTCTTGAGCAACCAAAGCAAGTCAGTGTTCATCCAGCTCAGCTCAGAATGTTTTATTTATTTCTCTTTGAAGATTTATTTATTTGAGAGGCAGAGTTACAAACAGGAGAGACAGAGAACGAGATCCTCATCCGCTGTTCTCCCCAAATGGCCACAACAGCCAGAGCTGGGCCAATCCGAATCCAGGAGCCAGGAGATTTGTCTGGGTTTCCCAGGTGGGTGCTGGGGCCCAAGCACTTGGACCACCTTCCACTGCTTTCCCAGGCCACAGCAGAGAGCTGGCTAGGAAGAGGAGCAGCCCAAACCGGAACAGGCATCCACGTGGGCTGCTGGTGCCACAGGTGGAGGCTTAACTTCCTGTGCCACAGCTCTGGCCCCTCAACAATGTCTTACAGAAATACCTTCCACTTTCTTGTTCTTTCCGACTAAGGTAGTTATTTTTGATACCAAAGCATTGAAGAAAAGTTAAAAGCCAAAGCAATAGAATCTCTTGCTGGTTACATTTTATTTTGCAGAATTACTGAATTCCTGCTCTTGTGGCATCGTGGGAATAACCACGTGGGCACAGAGCAGCATGGGTGCTTGTTCAAAAGCGTATCCAAACGCACGTGCTGAGTAAAAGGAAAAGTGCCTAGAACTGCTCTGTGCTGTTGAAAGCTTGCAGCCCTAAAGCGTTTCTCCGCTATTGGATCAAGCAGCGCTTCCCGCTGGCCTCAGCGTCAGTGCAGCGCTTCTCGTGGAAAATGCACTCCAGGTTCCAAACAAGCCCTTGGCAGAGGCATCGCTTGGCCCCACCGTGGCTTGCAAAGTCCTGGCGACCATCCAGATTCCGCTGCACTCTGGGCACAGGAATGGACCAGCAGTGCTGGCTGGCTGGGGGTTCCTCAGGGGATGACAGTGTTTGGGGACTTGTCCGTCTCCGGGCAGAGGCGATGGGGGCGCTCCCAGGATCTTGCTCTCAGCTGGGAAGTGAGCCGGCCAAAGCTGTGTCCTGGAAAGGGCTCCGCATGCCTGCGGCTCTGCCAGGTGGCTTGGCGTGGCCGTTGCATGACTTGGGACGGTGGGTCCCTTGGGCGGGAAGGAGCAAGGGTGGAACTCCAAAAGTAAGACTCATCGACCATCGCAAATGGCAGCGGCAGAGACGGCCCTGTTACCCAGGGCACGGCGCTCCGCGGGCTCTGTGGGCTCCGCGGCACACCTGCTGACGCTCAGGTGCCTTGCTGCTCTCTTCTAGGGAGGTTGAGGCTGTTCTGCAGTACCTGAAGCGACACTGCGGTGCCCAGAGGATCGGCGTCGTGGGCTTCTGCTGGGGCGGCATCGCTGTGCACCATATCATGACCACGTACCCAGAAGTCAAGGCCGGAGTATGCGTCTACGGTGCGTGTGCCCCGTGCACCGCGACACGCGGGGCGAGGCTGAGTGGCAGGGGCCACAGGAACCCCAGTAGTGCAGAGACAGCCCCTTCCTAAGCAGATGGTCTCTTACGGACCTGGGAACCCAGTGGGAGGCTGGGCCTCTGCTGGAGGCTCCATTTTGTGTGTGTGTGTGTGTGTGTGTGTTTTAAGATTTATTTATGTACTTTAAAGAGAGAGAGAGAGGTTTTCCATCCGCTGGTTCATTTCCCATATGGCCGAAACAGCCAGCACTGGGCCAGGCCGAAACCAGGAGCCAGGATCTTCATCCGGGTCTCCCATGTGGGTGTCAGGGGCCCAAGTACCAGGGCATCCTCTGCTGCTTTTCTCAGGCCATTAGCAGGGACCTGGATCGGACAAGGAGCAGCAGGAGTGGCAGCTGGTGGCTTCGCCAGCTGCCCCACAATGCCGCCCAGAGGGCTCCATTTCTTTACTAGGAGAGGGACAGCATTTCTTCCTGATTCATTTCAAGCACTGTTTTTTATAAGCAATATCGATGACAATCTTTTTCAAAGGTAAGATTTGCCTTCACCCCCCCCCCCCCGCCCCCAACAAGCTGCATGAAAAAAAAAAGAAAAACCCACTTTGGACTGTAAATAGCAACGTACACATTTTGAAGAAAGCAGACCAAAGCTGTCAGAACACTGAACTAAGAACACTGTCTCCACATACAGAACCTACAGGCTAAGTACAGGACCAGGAAGGATTCAGACCCCCCAAAAGTTCTCTACAAAGAAGGCACTGATCCCGAAGTTATACTACCGGTTCTTATTTGGCTTAATGGTTCTATTTTCCTTACTTTTAGCATTTTAAAAATCCTCTAAAGTTTCCTCCCACAAAGGAAATGAATTCCGTAAATTGCCGCATGCCCTTGGGCACAGCAGGGCCGAATGGCCTTTGAGTAACTGAGCAGACGGCGTTCCTGCACAGCCGCCTCGCCGGCGCCACCTTCTGGCCTGTGCCGTGCAGTGCGTGAGCTGCGGGCTGTGGCCTTGCCAGGCTGGCGCAGGGCGGGCGGCCACCTGCCCTGTGGCTCCCTGCCCCTTGGAGCGGAGTTACCGTGGGCCGGGGGGTGGGGGTGACCTCCGTGTTACTTGGCCTTGCACGGTGTTTAGGTGATTTCCCGGGGAAGTGGGCGCACCCGCAGGGCCGGTAGCGCAGGATGGCTGATCTCAGATTTCTGAGATAAGGATGAAAACCGAGCGTTCAGAACCCCTTGCAGGACCACGTGCGGCTGGGGTCTGGTTCGAGCACAGGCCGCTCCTGTCAGGAAGGAAAGCACCCTGAGCATTTCACTGGAACCTGGGGGGCTCACCGAGGTGGGGAGAAACTTCTAGAATGAGGGCATGCTCCCCTCCGTGTTAATGCAGGCACAGCCCATTTCTCAGGCTGCTCCTGTCTTTACCCAGCACAGCAAGCAGGCTGCCAGGCTGATGAGTCCCAAGGGCCGAAGTGGAGGGTGGGACGACCCAAGTCAGTCTCTCTCAGACCCAGGCCTCTTCTGTGGAATTGCTTAAACACTAACAAAACCGAGAAAGCAAGGCAAAGAAAGCCCCCGAAGTGCACACCTGGACAGCCACACCCAGCTCGAGCAGCTGGCACGGCACCCTCTCACGCGCCTGATCTCACTTTCAGGGGTCGTCAAGGACTTCGGAGACATTTACAGTTTAAAGAACCCCACGCTGTTCATCTTTGCTGAAAATGACTCCGCCATTCCCCTGGAGCACGTAAGTGGCTTCTCCCCCACCCCTCGGCCTTTTTAAAAAAGATTTTTCTTTTTTTTTTGACAGGCAGAGTTAGACAGTGAGAGAGAGAGAGACAGAGAGAAATGTCTTCCTTTTTCCTTTGGTTCATCCCCCCAAAGTGGCTGCTAAGGCCGGCGTCTTGGTGCCGGTGCACTGCGCCGATCTGAAGCCAGGAGCCAGGTGCTTCCTCCTGGTCTCCCATGCGGGTGCAGGGCCCAAGCACTTGGGCCATCCTCCACTGCACTCCTGGGCCACAGCAGAGACCTGGAATGGAAGAGGAACAACCGGGACAGAATCCGGCGCCCCCACCAGGACTAGAACCCTGGGTGCCGGCGCCGCAAGGCGGAGGATTAGCCTAGTGAGCCACGGCGCCGGCCTAGATTTATTTTTTTATGTATTTGGAAGGCAGAGTTACAGAAAGAGGGAGCGATAAACATCTTCCACCCACTGGCTCACTCCCCAGATGCCCGAAACGGACAGAGCTGGGCCAGGCCTAAGCCAGGAGTCTGCCTCATGGGTGCAGGGTCCCAGGCCCTTGGGCCATCTTCAGCTGCTGTCCCAGGTGCATGAGCAGGGAGCTGGGTCCGAAGTGGAGCAGTCAGGACTTGCTGGGGTCCCAAGTGGTGGCTTACCTTGCTGCGCCATGATGCCGGCCCCCAACTTATCTTTCCATTCCATTTCGCATGAACGTTTCAAAGTCCTCTTGCATTTCACATTTTGAAGAAAATCTTGAATTCAGTTTTTTTCCCCCAGCATTGAAATTTTAAAGGGCGGGTGTGTGCTTTATCAGAACGTACAGTGGAATGGAAAACCCTCAGAGCACGAGGTGTTCACCGAGCACCGATCGCCGAGGGAAGTGCTCTCGGCAGAGGCCGGGTAGGATCTGGCTCTACCTCCTGCCTCCCCTGTGGTGACCCACAGGGACCACAGAGTCTGGGTCCTTGAAGACATGATTTGTTAAATCCAGCAAGCTGATAAGGAAAAGCAGAAGAAAGCAGTCATTTAGAAATTGCCATTGTCAGTAATTTATGTATTAGTGCAAATGATTTCCAAGTCTGAAGGCCCTTGACTGCCGATGGTTCAGCCGCCCGATGGTGCGAAAGCAACCATCTGGGTTCCGAGCTTGCCCAGGACTGGCGCTCTGCACTGCCAGCCTCCCTGGTGATCCTGGGCAGCGGCAGTGCGTGTGGCTCCCCGTGTGCCGTGTGGCCGAGCCAGGGTGTTCAGTCTTGAGCAGGAGTGAACGCGTCTCCCACTGGCGTCGCTGGTTTTCAGTGGGTTTACTGGGACGGAACCCCACGCATGGTCTTGCAGCATCTGTAATCGCTGTGGTCTCGTTTTTCTGTAGCGCTGAGATCTCTCCTGCGGCATAGGGCAGGACTGTGTTAGAAGTGAAGAAGTCGGTGCAGCTATAGAACTGGCCGATAATTCAGAGCGCTGATACTGGCCGTCTTTCATGACCACTTGCTGACAATTTGGGGAACAGGAATGTTACTAACCAGTGGAAACCGTATCATCCTGAACTCTCTCCCACACCAGGTCTCTCAGCTGACCCAGAAGCTGAAGGAGCACTGCAAAGTTGAGTATCAGATCAAGACGTTCTCTGGGCAGACTCACGGGTTTGTGCACCGGAAGAGAGAAGACTGCTCCCCTGAAGACAAGCCCTACATTGAAGAAGCAAGGAGGAATCTGATCGAGTGGCTGAACAAGTACCTGTAGCGGCGGTCAAGTGCAAATGGTTTTCACCCAGACACGTGCTTTGTAAGAAATCATTTCATTTTCACTGTATCTACAATGCAGGTAGGGAATCCCGAAATTCGTAGTTGCATCGGAAGGACAAAGTTGGAAATGTTAATTATTGAAAGCAATTTAGCAGACGTATATCAAATAAAAATGTAAGGAAGTAGGTCAGTGCCTGAAGAATCTGAATGATAGAGCGACACCCTGGGCCGTTCAGGGACGGGGACAGGCGACAGCTCAGGTGTGGCCTGGCCTCTGGCTGCATCGTTCAGTGACTCATGTGGCAAAGCTGTGGAGACTTGGACTGTAAGCCAGGCCAGATGAGAAGCTTAGACATTTTCCTTTGTCTTAGGAGAACTGAATTTGTCACATTCACAGATTGCAATATATGGGTTCCGCTGACTCAATTCTGTCAAGCTAAGCAAATGAAATTTTTCAAGTCTTTGATTAACATGCAATACTTGCAATTTTTTGGGATATAGTGCAACATTTCAACACACAGACATAGGTAGGGCAAATCAAGAAGGCATAGATTGTAGGTTTTTGTTTTTTTTTTTAAGATTTATTTTATTTATTTGAAAAGGATAGAGAGAGAGATATGGAGAGACAGTGAGAGACATCTTCCATCCACTGGTTCACTCCCTAAATGGCCACAAAGCCCAGGGCTGGGCCAGACCAAAGCCAGAGGCCAGGAGTGTCCTCTGGGTTTTCCATGTGGGTGCAGGGGCCCAAGCACTTGGGCCATATTCTACTGCCTTCCTAGGTGCATGTGCAGGGAGCTGGATCAGAAGTGGAGCAGCCTGGTCTAGAACTGCTGCCCATGTGGGATGCCAGTATTGCTGGCTTAACCTGCTATGCCATAGTGCCAGCTTCAGCAGTTTTTTTTTTTTTTTTTTTTTAATTTCATTTATTCATTTGAGAGGTAGAATTATAGAGAGAGGGAGAAACAAAGATCTTCCATCCGCTGGTTCACTCCCCAAATGGCCGCAACTGAGCTGGGCCAATCCGAAGCCAAGAGCCTCCCCTGGGTCTCCCAGGTAGGTGCAGGGGCCCAAGCACCTGGGCCATCCTCCACTGCCTTCCCAGGCCATAGCAGAGAGCTGGGTCGGAAGTGGAGCAGCTGGGACCAGCATTGGCGCCCACATGGGATGCTGGTGCCCCAGGCGGAGGCCTAGCCCACTATGCCACAACACCAGCCCCTTTAGTTTTCTTTTAAAGCCAACTAGACAACGACAGGTTAGTTCTCACTCTCCAGTCTCCTAGGCAGTGGTTTGGCCAACATTGGTATTTTTGGGTCCCAGGGTGGTCTGCATGTGTTGGTGGGTGGGTTACATGGCGGGCACCTCGGTGCCGCACCTCCCAGGGTCCTGCATGTACTCTGGCCATGTGAAGTGTTTTTCTCCCATTTGGCCTTGAGTTCTGTCTCCCATGGGTGGCTGTTGACTAGACTGGCCCTGCTGGGCTCCAGGGAATTTGGCTGTGGGTCTCTCCAAGTGCCCCTCTCACGGGACACGTGTTCACATGGCAGATGCCCCTGTGGCCTCAACACACCACTCTCTGGAGCACCCTGGCTGGGAAAGGACTCAGCATGAGGCGCATGGGTGGGGCAGACACAGAGCAAGCAGGCCTGGGGGTAGGGGCCTGCACATTCACCAGGGGGTGGGCAGCAGCAGTGAGGGGCATGTGTGTGCTGAGGCCTTGGTTGGGGCCTGGTGCGTGAGCCTCGCAGGCCCCCCGTGGAGTTCTCAGAGTGGGTTTCCAGCAGTAGGCAGGAGTTCCAGGAGCCACTCTCACTGGTCCACGCAGGGTGTGTGTGTGGGGGAACAGTGGGTCGTCACTCAGGCTTCACCTGGAGTGGGTTGTAGGTGACAGCTGTCGGAACAACCACCTTGAGGAACCACAGGACCGGGAACTGTTAGGGGTGACCAAGCCCCTGGGTGCTGAGGCAACATGAGGTTGTGATTCACATCTGACTGTTCCAGTCCATGGGGGTGAGACTTACTGTGTGAAGTTGAGGATAAAAGCAGGCCCCCTTGGATGAATTATACCAGGCCTGGAGCCGGGGGCCCCCCTGAGCAACACCCACTGATCCAGTCTCCCAGGGCAAGCGCGGGGCCTGCTGGTCCAGCCCGGTACTTAGCGCGTGAGCAGGAGGTCAGTCTCAGCACAAAGGGTGAGTGGAGGGTGTGGAGTATCCTTGAAGACCCCCGCGGCTCTCTGCCGGGTCCTCCCATCCAACGCCCGCGAGCTAGGGCTTTTCACTGGCAGTGTCTGGAATGTAACGCAAGTCACATGTGAATGTTTTCAAGATTGTGATGTCTGTGGATAAAAGTTCACGTATCCACATTTAAAAAAGGAGCAACAAGTGGACGCAATTTTGATAAAAGTATCTAACCCAGTCTGTAGGGACCACTACCTCAAACCCAGGGACTCAGGAATGGGACGTGGGTGACCCCAGCAGTTTCGCCGGCTGCACGCCTGCTGGTTTTTTAAGGGTGGTGGTAACTGACTCATGCACACAGCTCTACCTGCCATGGCTTCTGTGCCAACAGCACACACGTCAGCAGTGAAGGCGCAGCCTTTTAGTCCAGGAGGCCACGTCTGACTCACGTGCCCCTTGTAAAGCCCAGGACCTCAGGGGTTTGCATTCTGTACAGGTTTTCACGTGGATTCCTCACTCCTGATGGCCAACACTGGTTCTCAGCAGCTCTGCGTCTCTAGTGTCCCCTTGTCTGGGCTTCAGTTGACCCACATTCTGCAAGGCTGCTCCAAGCTCCTCCATGCAGCAAACTGTGTTCACTCGACCCCAAACTCCCACACCTACAGTGAAGCTGTTTAAGGGCAAAGGCCCTCCCCCTCACTGCGGCACAGCGGGTTAGCTTGCTGCCCATTGCTGGCATCTCACACAGCCCTGGCTCAAGTCCCAGCTGCACCACTTCCAATCCAGCTCCCTGTTTATGCACCTGGGAGAGCAGATGGCCCAAGCGCTTGGGTCCCTGCCACCCAGGATGAAGTTCCAGGCTCCTGGCTATGATCTTGCCCAGCCCTGGCCATCGTAGCCATTTGGGGAGTGAACCAGCAGATGGAGATCTTGCTCTCTGTGACTCTGCTTTCTAATTAAGAGAAGAAAATGAATTAACGGAGAATTCAAGAGATGCAATCAAATAAACAGACCAGCCGCTCAGACATTCTCCCGACAACTGCAGCACAGACACCAAGCAACACTGGTACTGGCCATCGTGTGGGGCTATTTTTTTTTTTTTTTTTTTTTGACAGGCAGAGTGGACAGTGAGAGAGAGAGACAGAGAGAAAGGTCTTCCTTTGCCGTTGGTTCACCCTCCAATGGCCGCCGCGCTGCGGCCAGCGCACCGCGCTGATCCGATGGCAGGAGCCCAAGCACCTGGGCCATCCTCCACTGCACTCCCTGGCCACAGCAGAGGGCTGGCCTGGAAGGGGGGCAACCGGGACAGAATCCGGCGCCCCGACCGGGACTAGAACCCGGTGTGCCGGCGCCGCTAGGCGGAGGATTAGCCTAGTGAGCCGCTGCGCCGGCCGCATGGGGCTATTTTTGCTACACGTGGGAGGTGAGGGTCACCTGAAGTGACCTCTAATCCACAGTCCACTTTGTGATGGAACACGAAGAGGTTGCAGCTCAGCAGGTGTTGGGTTTTCAATGCTCAGCTGTATAATCCCATAATTCAAATTCTATTAGCACATATCCTTAATTGCACAGGGTAGCAAACCACTCCATACATCAATGTGTTGAGAAAACACATGAAACAGAGTTGAAAGTATCTAGGTTCATTACCCTGGAACACTGCTCCCGCCAATTTGTACATCAGCCACCACATCCTAATTCTGGGGAACCTGACCGTGACCAGATCAGCAGGACCCTCTGCTCCGGTAGCATTTCAGTGAACTTCACAAACATTCTGGAGCCACACACAGCACCCGCAGGGCGGGTGGCCAGATGGAACTCTGGGGTCAGAGCACGTGGGACTGCGCAGACTCCACCCTCACCGGCTGAGACGTTGGGGATGCTGTGAACAGTAGGAAACAGGCCCACGCCACTGGGTTGGGAGAAGGGCGGCAGTCAGGAAGGTGCTCGGAACCGGCCCACTGTAGGGCTGTCACCACCACTGACTCTTCCAGCAATGAGAACCCACACCGGTCTTCTGCACATCTGTAATCACTGTAACTCACTAGCTCTGTCCCTCTGGTGAAACAACTGGGTTGTCACTGCTCCCCTGGCCAGAGTCCAGCTGGTGTCCAGCTCTGACCCTGTAGACAAAGTGACCTGGGTTTATGACAGGGTTAGGACCAGAGTAAAGCAGATGATGTGGCCTTGTCGTTGGTGTAACACCAGGTCATGCTGGGGTGTAACCCAGTAACAGGACCCAAGGCATCCCCTAATTCTGGAGTGGAAATACTCATCCAGCACTGGTGGCTACAACGAAAGATTCAGTTGTTTAGACAGGAAGAGGATCAAGTCCATACTTCTCTCAATGCTAAAATAAACGCTGAGAACAAACCTAATGTTTACCCATTAACCAGCAGATGGAAGATCTCTGTCTCTTTGCCTTCCATATAAAATGAAAAACAAAAAGCCAAAACACAAAATAGAAAAACCCACCTTTAAAAGCCTGAAAAATGTCTACTTGAACCCCTTTAATTAAGGCAGCATTTGTTTGATGTTACAATGAACATTCCCTAAACTTGGAGATTAAAGAGCTCCCTTCAATACAATGAATACAGGGGCTGGTGCTGTGGCACAGCAGGTAAAGCCACCACCTGCAGTGCCAGCATCCCATATGGGTGCTGGTTTGAGTCCTGGCTGCTCCACTTCCGACCCAGCTCTCTGCTATGGCCAAGGAAAGCAGCAGAAGGTGGCCCAAGTCCTTGGGCCCCTGCACCCACGTGGGAGACCCAGAGGAAGCTCCTGGCTCCTGATCGGCACAGCTCTGGTCGTTGCAGCCAACTGGGGAGTGAACCAGCAGATGGAAGACCTCTCTCTCTGCCTCTCCTCTCTCTGTGTAACTCTTTCAAATAAGTAAATATATCTTTAAAAAATACAATGAATACAAAAGCTTGTGATAGAGTATTCTTAGAATGACAGTTTTGAACACGTGAAACTATGGTTACCAAACAGCTGTTTTATTGTAGCATCTACAGAGTCTGAAAAAGGATGTCATAATAAATAACCAGACGCGTCACGAGACACCCATTCTTTAATCACAGCAGTGGATCTCACTGGCTCATCTTACTCTAATCTTTGTCTTTATTCTTCAGATTCTCCAGGCTTACGGATATCATCAATCTTCAGAATCATTCTGACCATCTGCGTTGCAAGAGAGATCTGTTGCTTTTTGCCAATCAGCGTTTCTATGACATGCTGTTGCTTCATGTCTGAAAAAAGCAAGTACATCAATTATCCTAAAATAGCCACGTATTATCTGTAGAGTATCAATAAGCAGCTCTGGTTTATGGAATCGGTGTTCCTCCTGGGAGCCTCTGGGATGGGAAGCTGGTTTGGAGAGCTGTGGGGGTGCAGGGGGTGCTTCCCGAGGACAAGCTCAAGAGAGGAACCTTTCAGGGACGTCTCCATCTGCACCCTCACTCAGCAAGCCTCAAGTCAGTGAAATCTGACCTGAGAAGCTCAGTATTCCCAAGCAGACCAGGAAATGCTTAATTTTTATCACATGCAGCTATTCAACTAAAAGCGTTAAATAAATGACAAAAAGTTGCTATTATTAAAATTCTTGGAATATGACAGGAAAAACAGAATACACCTATACTTTTAAGTAAAACACACACAAAACCCCCAAACCTGACAAGGTCTGTGGCCAGGACCCACACGTGGTGCAATGAGTATGAAACGAATGGGAGCCCTGTTCCAACAGGCCGGTGTCATCCGCCTTTTCTAGAGCTGAACGCTAGGTCACCAGAGCACAGCGCTCACAGGGATCCCACCAGTTAAACACTGTCATCTATGGGACGGGAGGGGGCCTATGAAAAACTGCATGGACTTATTCAACTCCACTTTCTGACAACTCCCTGTAAACCACATGACACGCCATAACTCAGAGTCCACTGGAGAGCAGTTCTGTACAATCTCCAGAACCCACTTCCACGGACTACTAAGAAAAACAAAATGCAATTATTGCTAGCAACAGAAATCACGTCATCTTCATGGAACGGTGCCACATTACAGTTTATTAACACTAAAATGGGTTTTATGTTGCCCTATAGGACTATCAGTCTTTTTTTTTTTTTTTTTTTTTTTGGACAGGCAGAGTGGACAGTGAGAGAGAGAGACAGAGAGAAAGGTCTTCCTTTTGCCGTTGGTTCACCCTCCAATGGCCGCCGCGGTCGGCGCGCTGCGGCCGGCGCACCGCGCTGATCCGATGGCAGGAGCCAGGAGCCAGGTGCTTTTCCTGGTCTCCCATGGGGTGCAGGGCCCAAGCACCTGGGCCATCCTCCACTGCACTCCCTGGCCACAGCAGAGAGCTGGCCTGGAAGAGGGGCAACCGGGACAGAATCCGGCGCCCCGACCGGGACTAGAACCCGGTGTGCCGGCGCCGCTAGGCGGAGGATTAGCCTAGTGAGCCGCGGCGCCGGCCCGGACTATCAGTCTTAAGGACTTCTTAAGGTAATCATAAAATTCAGGACTTGAGCACCCAAACTATGTTTAAATATTAAAAAAGAACAGAGTCCCATGGTATATATTACACACCACTCAGCCATACATGTATAATTATTCAGTCTGAATAAAACACAGCTGTGCCCTCTGAAACTCAGGCTGAAATACCACTGACACTACAGTGGGGATGGGGGCGGGGCCCCAGAGGTGATCAGGTCCCCAAGAGGGACTCCGCCCCTCTGCATGGTGCCCACTTGCCCTCCTCCCTCCCCAGGTGCAGCAGCACAAGGCCCTCAGGGGATGTGGTCGCCCAACCAGGCTCTTCCCAGCCTCCAGGCCCTCTGTCCTCACCATTTGTTCCCTTGTGCAAACAGTCGATGCCCAGAGCAGGGTTCATCTCTTTCACTTGTCTGGCTCGGACTTCTGTCATGGTCTGGATGGGGTTCATGCCACTATTTTCAGAAAGGGCCATGGGGATGACCTCCAGGGCATCGGCGAAAGCCCTCATGGCGTACTGCTCCAAGGTCGGGCACTGCAAGGGCACACGGAAGCGGTAAGGACACTCGGCAAACCAGAGCAGCCTGGCAGTGGTACGGAAACAGCTTACACTTTGAGGCCATCTTGACTATTTTTTTTTTTTTGACAGGCAGAGTGGACAGTGAGAGAGAGAGACAGAGAGAAAGGTCTTCCTTTGCTGTTGGTTCACCCTCCAATGGCCGCCGCAGCCGGCGCACTGCGCTGATCCAATGGCAGGAGCCAGGTGCTTCTCCTGGTCTCCCATGGGGTGCAGGGCCCAAGCACTTGGGCCATCCTCCACTGCACTCCCGGGCCACAGCAGAGAGCTGGCCTGGAAGAGGGGCAACCGGGACAGAATCCGGTGCCTCGACTGAGACTAGAACGCGGTGTGCCGGCGCTGCAGGCAGAGGATTAGCCTAGTGAGCCGCAGCGCCGGCCTTTGACTACTTTTAATCTATCAAAAAATGCCACTGCAGACTAAGGTTATAAAGATGTCTCAGAGCAAAGCAATTCTTTTTACTCTAAGTTATGATATAAATCAGTTTTGAATTTCAGAGATTAATTATTGCTGTCAAGCACCGTATGGCTGAAGAGGGCTGAGAAACGCTACAGAGACAGGGGCGAGGATGCCCTGAGACAAGTATCTAGAAAGGTCTCCGCGCGGTCTCCCTCTTTTACCTTGTCTGCCTCCTGGCTGACTGCCAAAGCACAGGATATTTCCGCGGCGCCTCCTCCATACACCACACGGTTATCACGGATGAGGTTCCGGATGACACACAGAGCGTCGTGCAGCGATCGTTTCGCTTCCTCGATGATCTGGAGAAGAGCTTTGTCTGAATTAATGTCGTCAAGATCTACTCATTTCAGAGCCCAAACTTGGCAACAGTTTACTCTACATTCCTAACAGCTCCCATTAAAACCATCTTGGTTAAAAATAATGGAGAGCTCCCCGCTGACGTGCCTGGGAAGGCAGAGGATGCCAGCCCAAGTGCTTGGGACTCTGCTCACACAAAGAGGAGACTTGGAAGAGGCTCCTGGCTTCAGCTTGGTTCAGCCTTGGTCTTTGCAGCAGTTTGGGGAATAAACCAGAAGATGGTAGATTTCTCTCTTTTTAAAAGATTTATTTGTTTGAAAGGCAGAGCTACAGAGAAACAGAGATATCTTCCATCCACTGGTTCACTCTCCAAATGGCTGCAACAGCCGGAGCTGGGCTGATCCATCAAAGCCAGGAGCCAGGAGCTTCTTCCGGTCTCCCATGCGGGTGCAGGGGCCCAAGGACTTGGGCCATCTTCTACTGCTTTCCCAGGCCATAGCAGAGAGCCAGGACTCAAACTGGCGCCCATATGGGATGCAGGCACCGTAGGCAGTGGCTTTACCCACTACGCCACAGCACCAGCCTCTCTCCATCTCTGCTTTTCAAAATAAATTCCAAAACAAACAAATGGAGATAGTACACTGCAGTTACTTACACAACCTTCATTTGTTCAGATGATTTCTACTGTCACATCTCTCCTCCCCACAATGTCGCTACCATTCAGAGGCAGCCACAGTGACTCATTCCAGGACATACCATCAAGCAAGGGAGTGAAAATTCAACCAGGAAAACATCACAATTCATTCATCACAATGTGCCAAAAATTTGTTCTTGAAGAACTGAGGGATTGGAAATGGTCATTTAGGTGGGACATGACCACAGGCAAATGTGCCTTGCAAACCCAACACCAACAGGGTCTTCAGCCATCTGACACCACAATACTTAATGTTTCTCAGAGAAAAGTGACTTTTTCTTAAGGCAATTACCTGATAAATACATTAAGGGCAAACGATGTACCAAGATCAGAAACAATGTGAAGTGAATTCTCACCATTTTATTTCCTCCTCGAATGAAAATGGTCACAGCTCTGGAGTTCTTACACTGCTCAATAACCAGCATTTTGTCTTTGGTTGTCCCAAATGAGATCTCCTGGACAAGCCCAGCAAAGCCCAGCTTCTCAGGTGTGAGCTCTGAGAATCGCGGGACGATCCGTCCTCCTGTGGCAATGGCGATCAGCTACATTGGTGTGCGTCAGGGAGACAAGACACAGTCAGCAGACAGTTAAAACTGGACTGCAAATCAGTCAACCCTGATCTTGGACTCTTGTTTACTAGAACTACTGCCCCACTCCTGCTAAAACCCTTCAAGTTCAATGCAAGGAACCTTTTAAATGAACATGTTCTGAAGATCTGGGGGTCCTGGCTCCTCCCACACTGTGTATCCCAGCATCGCAAGCCTGCAGCCTGGTCTCCCCTCTGGGCCCAGCTCATGAGTTAACTGCCACTGGGCTGCGGAGAAGACCCAACAGAATGTGTGCTCAGGTTCCCCACTGGCACCTGAGTCGGTGGTTACCACCTGACTGACAACAGGGCTGGGACTAGACTGCCCGCCTCAGAAAGGCAATGAGAAGACACATGGAAAGCATTTCAAAAAGCCCTGAGACACCTCAAACCCACAGCACCGCTCATTCAAACCAGGACAAAGGGCCCAGCACCTGTCTCTCTCCCATCTGGCAAGCCTGGGCATGCCGTGGTTATCCAAAGCGAGTGCCTAAATGCACTCGTGCTCTAAGCTCAACCCTCCCCATAGAAAGGCCTTTCCACAGGCAGTTCCCTACCTCAATCTCCGGCCCGCCTACCCAACGAACTGCAGGCAAGTTATTCTGAAGAAGTAAATGATTGGCTTCGTCATCAAAGCCCCACTGGCAGATAGCAAGGTTAGCACCAGTATCCTTTATCTGCGAAAAGAACGCCACATCATGTCAGTAACAGGCAGCTATGTTTTCTGCTGCAACATCTGCAGAAAAAGGGGGAGATGCACAGGTGGGTGTGACCTGGGCACATCGCAATAACCCCCTCCCCCCACCCCCCAGCACAGAAGAGGCAAGGAAAATGTTAAGTCGCTACTTTTCTATTCACTCCAAATGCATTTCTACCAATAGGCATCATTTTCAGAACCACGCTTTATAAAAACCACAGTCGGGGCTGGTGCCGTGGCACAGTGGATAAAGCTGCTGCCTATGGCGCAGGCATCACATATATGGACACTTGTTCGAGTCCCAGCTGCTCTACTTCCAATTCAGCTCCCTGCTATTGTGCCTGGGAAAGCAGTGGAGGATGGCCAAGTGCCTGGGCCCCTGCACCCGTGTGGGAGACCCAGAAGAAGCTCCTGGCTTCAGACTGGCCCAGCTGAGGCTGTTGCAGCCACTTGGGGAGTAAACTAGAGGATGGAAGATCTTTTTCTGTAATTATCTTTCAAATCAATCAATCAATCAATCAGTCTTAAGGAAAAAAAATCAACAATTCATGCTGATTCTCACTTTTATAGTGAAGCAAAAGATTTGTCACCGAAGCTTCCCTCTCGCCCTGAGCCAACAGGCTGGTGCACCTTTGGAGGTGTCTCCCTGGGGTGTGCTCTCATCACAGAGTGCACCGAGCTGGTCTCAGCTGACTGGACAGCAGTCCTGCTTCTAGCATGACCCCTTCTTCCTCCAAGGAGGAGATGGCTGGAACAGCCCATCCCTCCCCGTGGTGACTGCACTGTGCCCCACAATCCCTGCTGCCTGTGCTGACCCGGCCTCCCAGATCACAATCTCCACACTTCTTTCCTTCCCCAACTCCCTGGACCTGAGGCCGTTCCACAGCACACTTCACAGGCAGTGTTCCCACATCCTGGCTGCAGGCCAACCCTGCACCCCCACCAAGAACCTACCTGTCCCACTTCCTCCCAGAATGCCAGTCACTTCCCTCTCCTCTCAAATGGGAAAGGGGCCTTCTTGGACCTCACAGTCCCCTACGAGTTCCTCTTTGGGTCACTACTCGTCACTCATTCTTTCTCCCCACAGTATACCTCAGACACCAGGCTTATCTTTACAACTGTGACGGGGCAGCCCCGCCCACTCAGGCTGGCAGCAGGAGTCACCCAGCCTGGCATGGCCCGGGACTCTCCTCTCACACCCAGCCCTGCAGGGCCCCGAACCTCCTCCCCAGGGCTCTGCCCCTACATCCCTTTCCTAGAGCCCTTTCGCAGGCAGTGCCGTGGGCCCAGCCCCACTGCCCTTCCCTGCAGGGGCACGAGGGTGGGTTCTCTCACCACTGTCCTTTACTTATTAAAATGCCTGCTGGTGTGCTTGCTACAGTAAATAATGTCCCATCCAATCGTCACGGCCAGGGGTTCTCGAGGGTGAGTCTCTAACGACTCTGCCAGGGATCCTGCTTCAGGTCACACTTGGTGGTGTGCTCCACGCGGCATGCCCAGCCCTGCCCCGCCCCGCCCCTCTGGAGCAGCAGATCTGCACAACCTAACACACGGCTCCAGGGAATGGTGCCCATTCTTCCAATCACCCTACTCGTCACCACTTAACATTCTCCCCTTTGACATTTTTGCATTTCTCACTGTGTCTGTTTACTACCTGTATACTTCAAGGTGAGGGCAGACGACAGTGCGAACGTCACCTGTGGCCACAGAGCCAAGTGTCAGGATACCAGGGAAGTGCCCGCGCTGACCCGTCTAACCACCCGCACCTGAGTTCCCACTGCACAGCACCATGACGAGACTCACTTGCTGAATCATCTCTTCAAACTTCTCCTTCTCGTACTTCTGAAGGGCTTTGAAGTCTTCCACAGAGGTCACGTCCAGCTTATGCTTGGTCTTCGGCTTCGGCGGTTCGAATGGACAAGTGAGAATTGCGATCTTGGCGTCTTCCACTCTCTGCGAGGAAAACGACACTTTAAGCAGTGGATTTAAGAACTGAGAGGCAGGGCCAAGCTGTGGCAGGCAGCGACTTACCTTCGGCATCTGTGGGTGACTGAAATCCTTATCCACGATCACGCCCTTGATGAGCTGAGTGTCCTCCAGCCTCCCGCCCACTTTGCCTTCTACTTTGATGAGCTCAAAATCCACATCTCTGCGCTCCATGTCTGCCACTGTGAGGACAGCATTCACCGCGATCTCAGCCATCTGCCGGTGACAGCTGTTGACCCTGATGAAACAGCACAGCACACGCTCGGCACCTCCGTCTCACGGTCATGGGAACCGAAGCAGACCACACGGTGACCAGGAACTTGCACAGTTATGGGAGCAAGGCTGTCCTGCCTTCAAGACAGGGATGGTACCACCACCCGCCTTCTCCACCGCCTGGGGCTGGATTCCTCGTCTGGGATCCACGGACTCACATGAAGGAAAAAACGCATCTTTCATTTTCACCAACTCTGAGACCGAGCATTTACAACTGTTAGGAATGTCTGTAAATCTCCACAGTCTACGGCAAAAGTCAACACTTCCACTAGCATTTCACAAGTTTAATAGAATGGGAAAGGCAGGAAGCACGCCATTTCTGAGGACGGAAGGGCCTTGACAGGGAAGCCCACCGTGGCATACTCCCCATTCCCCCCAGCCCAGCACCAAGTACAGAAGACGGGGCTGCCATTTCTGAACTCTCATCCTCTGAACAGACTGCTCATCAAACCCGTCTAAATCACCAGTGACCACTTCACGCAGCTTTCCCAAACAGGCACACAAGTGGCCTCCTCCACCAAGGCTCAGCCGGCCCCTCCCACCAGCACGTACACTTTGGAGCCCAGGGTGGTCTTCGCCGTCTGGATGAGGGGCTCGGTGTCCTTCATGTCCACAAGGACGCTGTCGCTGATCTTGTCCAGGTGCTCAATGGCAATGCGGGCAGCCTGTTCGTAGCCATCGGCTATTCTGATCGGGTGGATGCCCCGGTCCAGCAGCTGCTCAGCCTCCTCCAGCAAGGCACCAGCCAGCACTGCACACAAGGCAGCACTCAGTTTAGGAAGAATCTTAGAACTTAACGCTCCCCGTAACCAATGAAATGAGGTGGACCTCAGAAATGACCAGGTCCCAGAGTTAGGCTAAAAGTCGTCTCAGGAGCTGAGGCTGCCTACTTTTAAAGGAGAGCCTCCGCTGGTTCCAGCAGGGGTCTAACAGGTCTCTTTCTGTTGCCGACCCTCAGGGATGCTAGCACACCTGGAACAGTGCCTGGCACACAATGGTTCCCAACAAATGCCTGGCAAACAGATTACCTGCAGAAAAGGCACCTCAGGTTTTCCTTTCTGTCGTCTTCTTACTTATTATTAACACTGAGCCATGCTTTTTCAACACATGCATCTAGTTTTTCAGCTCAAGTATTTGAGAATTAGTGGCAGAAATCATGACACGTTGAGATTACAGATTATTTATTTGGAAGGGAGACATAAATACAGACAAAACAGAGAGAGCTCTCCTATCCTCTGGTATAACCCTGAAGACCCCAGCAGCACAAACTAGGTCAGGCTGGAGCCAGGAGACTGGGAGCTCAATGCAGGTCTCCCAGATGGACTGCAGGGGCCCTGCTGCCTCTCAGGGTGCGTGTTCGCAGGAAGCTGGGAGTAGAAGTGAGAAGGGACTCAAACCCAGGTGCTCTGATATGGGACACTGGGGTCTCCAGTGGCATCACAGCCCCCATGTTAAATACCCAAGCTTAAATATTTTAGCAGACAGCAGAGAACAACGGCATTCTCCCACATCACCGCAATATCCCTGTTTTATATGGAAACCCAACACTGACCCAACTATTAGATAACAAGTGATCCATAATCAAACTCCCGAAGTCATCCCAAACACCCAAAGCTTAAGAACACACAAGACAAATACTGCCCCCCGCCCCAGCATCCACTCATCCAGTCGACAATGACATGCTACAAGTGACTGTCCCTTCCTATCACCTGGCTCCCCATCCCCTCTCTGTATCACTGTCACAAGTGTGGAACACATGTTTTCTCTACCTTGGGCGGTTTCCCTGGGCAGGCATGGCAGCCCTGAGATTCTAAGTGATACCTCCGAGATGAGAGAGCACATTTTGCCTTTTCTTACCAACCACTCCTGTGGTGCCATCCCCGATTTCGTCATCCTGGGATTTGGACAGCTCGACCATCAGCTTGGCAATCTGGTGGTCGACATCCATCATGCTCAGAATGGTGGCACCATCATTAGTCACGGTGACATCGCCATCCTTGTCCACCATCATCTTATCAAGCCCTGAAAAGACAACAGCGCTTAGAAGGTCTCTGGGTAGCCGGCGCCGTGGCTCAATAGGCTAATCCTCCACCTTGCGGCACCGGCACACCGGGTTCTAGTCCCGGTTGGGGCGCCGGATTCTGTCCCGGTTGCCCCTCTTCCAGGCCAGCTCTCTGCTATGGCCAGGGAGTGCAGTGGAGGATGGCCCAGGTGCTTGGGCCCTGCACCCCATGGGAGACCAGGAAAAGCACCTGGCTCCTGGCTCCTGCCATCGGATCAGCGCGGTGCGCCGGCTGCAGCGGCGGCCATTGGAGGGTGAACCAACGGCAAAGGAAGACCTTTCTCTCTGTCTCTCTCTCTCACTGTCCACTCTGCCTGTCAAAAAAAAAAAAAAAAAAAAAAAAAAAAAAAAAAAAAAGAAGGTCTCTGGGCACAAAAAATTTGCAGCCAGTACCAAGCACTATAAAATATAAAAAAGTTAGGCCTCCTGAGCCAGTTCTGGTCTATGCAGTTTATCAGGAACAAGTAATTCAACAAATATCAACAATATTTTTTAGATTGGCTAATATAAAGCAAAATGCTGGAAATTAACTGAAATGGCTGAAGTCAGAGAAATGGTAAAAAAGGATTATGGGGCTTCACTAAATACAGTACTACTCTCAAAAAATAACAGCTCTGATTTTGTGAAAACATTACTGAAATGACAAGTGGAAAAAAAAGGTCTGCCCTGAAATTACATGCATGTTCGGGTCATGACTGCGTTTAAGATGTCTGAAATGTGCCCCAAAGCTTTGGCTGTGTTGGCTGTCAGGATGCGCCCACCTCCATCTTTCCGTGACAAGGTCGTCCAGATTATTTTATGATTTAAAACTTCTAACACAGAATGTCAGACTCTTACCATTTGGTCCAAGTGACGTTCTCATTGTATTTGCTACAGCCTTTGCTGCCATTATATGAGACTAAAGGAAACAGAAAAATCAAATATTCCATTACACATGACTTCAACAATTAACAGTAAACAACTGATGCATAATATATTCAATAGTTAGTAAAATACAGCTGATGATCACAAATCACTCAGAATAGTTTCTGTTCTCTAGAAGTTTTTACAACTTCTAGGATAGGGTTGAGAACCTCTTGTTCACAATGTATGGTCAGAAATATTTTAGATTTTCAATTTTTTTGGATCTAGGAATATTTTATAGACTCTAAAGACTGAGGAAAGCAATCTGAAATGCCCCCAAATCCAAAATCTTTGAACATCCTGTCAGTACTCAGAAAGCTGTGGGTTTCTGAGGATTTCAGATTTCTGGATTAGGGATGGCCACCCTGTACTGGCTTCAGT
This sequence comes from Oryctolagus cuniculus, assembly GCF_964237555.1. Classification (NCBI taxonomy): domain Eukaryota; kingdom Metazoa; phylum Chordata; class Mammalia; order Lagomorpha; family Leporidae; genus Oryctolagus; species Oryctolagus cuniculus. The sequence goes on along the minus strand of NC_091445.1, from coordinate 39,640,319 downwards.
ACACGATTCTTATGTAAATGAAACAGGACCAAGTGTCCTGGACAAATCCCTTACCCCTCAACACATCAATGAGGCAGGTGTTTCTGCACGTAGTCTGACCTGAGAGGCACTTGAACAGTCATGCTACAGCTTACTGCACAAACACACTTCTTTCAACTAGCTGAGCCGATATATAACCCACACACAGCAGTCATCCTTGCCTGTCCAAGTTCTTAAGATCAACTGATTCTGAAAGAAGCCACGTCCTTACAAATGACTACCAATTTAGTTAGTAGGAGTGATTCTGTGCATGCACATAATCAGGTAGCCTGCCATTTTAACCAGCTTGTTCTTTTGCTTAAAAACCTTCCTCTGGGGCCAGTGCTGTGGCTCAGCAGGTTAAATCCCCGACTTGCAGCGCCGGCATCCATCAGTTCAAACCCTGGCTACTCCACTTCTGATCCAGCTTCCTGCTAATGATGCCTGGGAAAGCAGTGGAGGATGGCCCAAATCCTTGGGTCCTTGCACCCACATGGGAGAAGCTCCTGGCTCCTAATCAGCTCAGCTCCGGCCATCTGGGAAGGAACCAGCAGGTGGAAGACCCCTCTCTCTCTGTTTCTACCTCTAATTCTTCAAATAAATAAAATAAATCTTAAAAACAAAAAAATACCCTTCCTCCACTCTGCTGAAATTCCAAGTTATAATTACGGACCAAAGTTGGCAACCTCTTAAGGAGGGCGAATAGCTGTATCAGAGTGATTTGTTTTCCTCACCACCCCTAGCTACTACACTGAGTACAAGACATAAATATTTTAGAGAGAGAGAGTAAGAGGCAGAAAACAAAGGTGGTGAGGGATTTGGCAGACAGGAAGACACCTCGTCCAGCTGCTCAGGAAAGTGGAAGAAACGCTCTTCCACCCACTTGCAGCTCCGCGGAGTCTACACACCCACACTGCAGACCCAACAGGACCCCGCCAGCGCGACTGCAAACTCAGCTGCTTTCATCTGGGTTACTCAGGTTCAGAGCCCAAGTCCCAGGTACTACTGCGTTAAGATAGAACACACTGCCATTTTTAACTGAAAAAGTCTCAATAAAGCACAGATTTCGTTTCAGGATCTAAATGACAAGGGGGAAAAAGTGCTTATAGCCTTCACCCATGAGAATGTTCAAGTCTTGGTTTATGTCATTTCTCTTCCTGATGCCTTCAATTCTTCACATATTTTGGTCCCACTTCTCTGCAGGAGAGCCAGGAACAAGTCCATGACCCCAACACAGAGCCTGGTACTCAACCACACCAATCCAGGCAGTGCTGTGAACAGGCCTCGGGACTGACGTCTACACTCTGAGGAGAACGTGCCGCTCACTGCACCTTGTGTGCAGGTTCAGTCATTCCCAGAGTAGAGCAGTCCTGGGTGGTGGTGGTGGGGGGTGTTAGTCACCGCCAACAGTCTTCCTGGCAGAGCATCCTGCCCCTCCACTCCGCCTGGGAAAGACCCTTCCCCGTTTCCACAGGTAACTGGTCTGCGCTTCCTTTCTCTCCCTCCTTGCCATCATCAGCCTAACCAGACCCAAAGCAACCACAGAATCCCAGGACCACTGAACCCACCTCCCCTAAAATTCCCCACAACCAGGCAACCAATCCGCCGGCTAACTACGCTCAAATGCTCTGCTCACGACTTCCAAGGCTTCCACGATCCCTAGTGTCTCAGCACTCGAGTTCAAAGCGCTCCAGGATCGAGACCTAGCTGCCGCCCCTCACACACAGCAACTCCCCAAGGCGGCTCGGTGGTCATCCACCTGGCAGGTTACAGAAGACATAAAAGGTCCAACTGCGAAAACACAATTACGCCTTAAATACATGCCGAGTTACAGGTCAGTGTAACGAGAAACCTAAATAACACTCTAGGGAAGTGGTGGTGGCGGGAATTCTTTCCCAGGACAACTTCTGGTTGGTACAACTGGGCAGGGGGAACCTCGGCACAGTGGACAGAGGCCAAGTGCTTAACATCTACACGGGCCAGGGCCCCGAATGGGCAGTGATCTGGCCCCAGGCGTCAGCGAAGCCGCGCTGAGAAAGCAGCTCTAGACCGCGGCCCCGAATCACGGTCCAGCTACCCAGTCGTATGCGACCCTGCAGCATCCTGCGAACACCCGTCTCAGTTTACGGCGGTACCACACAACAAGCTGTCGCTTAATTATGCTTTACGTGTGGTGCGTGTACTGGAGCTTTCTCCGTGGATCCCTAGAACTCAACAATGGAATAAATCTGTAATACCAGCAGCCTGAGCCCTATTCCCTGGAAGGGAAACAAACAGCCCCGAGTCCCCGGCTCGGCAGAGACGACCCGCCCTGGGAGTGAGGCTGCGAGTCCGTGGGGGAACCGTGCTGCTTCCGGATCCAAGCACAACCCCGAGCCCCCAAGGGAGCTCAGGGCGGACCCCGGGCTGCTCAAGTCCTCCGCGCCCTCCGCGCCCCCCAGCCTCTGCACCCTGTCAATCATGAGTTCAGCTGGCCCTCCTCCCTCTTCCCTCCGCCCACCCCAGCCTCGGCGGGGAAGCCCTTTTCCGTCGGGGTGGCGTCCCGGGCTGGCAGCTTCGGGAACCGCTGCGACCTCAAGTCGGCTGGGCCCCGCTGGGACCCCCTGTTTACGCCTGGCCGCCCCCGTACCCACTCGTCACACGCGCCCATCTCCCACTCCCGCTACGGCTGCGCTCTCCTTTGAAGGATCTCGTGTTTTTACGAGCGCGCACCCAGGACTGGGCCACGCACAGAGGCACACGCTGTCAACGACCACGGCCTCGCGAAAGCAGGGCGAACCCCGTTTCTCAGGGGCTGCCGCGGGGTTCAGCGCGGGGCGGCCCTAACGGCGCTCGCGGGCCGCCGGACCCAACATTCGGAGAGCGAGATGCGCCCAGGGTGAGGCGATTCTCGACCTTTCGGGGAGCACATGGCGAAAACCGCGGCCCACCCTGCGCAGGCGCAGAGCCCCGGACGCGGCCGCCTCCCCTTAGCCCGCCACGAGCGTCTTCGGGCCCCTTACCTTGAGAGCTTCAAGTCCCATAAGACGAGACTTGCGGTCCTGATCCTTGATAATGAGGAAAGGGCGCCCATATTCATCGAAGGCGAGGGTCCCCACGGACGCCATGGTTCAGCAGCAGGAGTTACTTTCCTGCAACCGGCAGAGACCACGCCGGAACCCAGAACACACCTTCCTCTCGCGAGAGAGCGCAGCAGCTCGCGCATGCGCAATGCGGACAGCGCGAGACTTATTTTTCAACTGAAACTAATTTGACGCCAGACAGTACCTTCTGGAATCGGCGGCCTTTGGAAACTTCTATTATCCGGGAAGCTGTAGGGGGGGGAGGAGCTGAAGACTTTTAGAACTCACAGGTCAAGAGTAGGAATAATTGAATCATTACCTAAAGATTTATAATTGATATCTTCTTCGTAGTGAGTTACAACGAAAAATTATTTTCTTAAAGCATTGTTTTACACTTCTTCTCACCCCGGCTCTGAGAAGATGGTAGCTTCCACATCCCCCCCGCCTTTTTTTTTAAGAGTGCGGAAATCTCGCGATGGAAGGAGGAGGAGGTGAGGCCGGAGCGGCGTGCGCGGGAGGGCGCGCGGGCCTGGCGCTGTGGGGCCGTCGGTGTCGTCTGAGCGCGGGAGCGGGCCGCGGGCGCCCCCGGCCCCAGGCGGCCGTCCTGCCCCTCGGCGCGCTGCGCCAGCCCGGGCCCCGTTCTCGGGTCTGCGGCCTGTCCGCCAGGACGCTTCTGGGCGCCTTTGGGCGGATGACTGCCGTTAGCTCGGCCCTCGGGGTGGCATGGCGGTGTCGCAGGCCCACGGCGCGGGCCGTGCTGGGGAAGTCGCTGGACCTCCGCGCGCCGGTGTCCTCGTGTGACATGGCCGTGAGAATGCCAGCGTGTGCCCTCCAGGGCTGCTGTGAGGGCGCAGAGCGCGCAGTGCCCGGCCCCGAGCCAGCCTCGTACGCGGGCGCCGCTGTGGCTTAGTGGGCTAGGGCCCCGTCTGGGCTCCACTTCGGGTCCGGCTCCCTGCTAATGGCCAAGTCCATGGGCGTCTGCACCCGCGGGGGAGACCTGGAAGAAGCTCCTGGCGTCAGCCCGACCCAGCCCTGGCCCTTGGCAACCATCTGGGGTGTCAATCAACGGGGTGGAAGATCTCTGTCTCGTCTCTCTTTGAAATAAAAAAAAAAATTTAAAAAACAGTAAACCCTGATTTCCCACAGCGGGTCCCATTCTTGAGCCCTGTGCAGGGCCGCCTCACAACCCCGCCCGACACCCCCCTGCCCTGATTCCCTTTGCTGCCTTTACTTCAGGGTCCACGGCCCTGGCTGCCTTCTCCACGCCAGCCAGGCTGTGCCCAGTAAACGAGGACCGGGCGCGCACCGTGAGGCTGAACTCTGGCTGGGGAGTCCAGAACGGACCCTCACAGTCGGCCCACCCTCCGCAACTGGAGTGGTGCTCCCCGGACATTTTAGATCCTGGAGCCTCCGTTCCTTCTTGCTTGGCGGATTCAGTGTTTGCGCGCTCAGAATGGTGAATTCCGCCAGCCATTTGGTTCATTAGGTTGTTGCGGAAAACCGGAAATGCTTAATGACGGCCCCCGCGCAGGTTGATCAGTTTCAGGCATTCCCAGGGGCTGTGGAATACTGTGCACGGCGGTGGTGCTGGAATTTTTCCCGTATCAATAGCTGGTAACTACCGAAAGGACGTCTGCAGGCCCGTCCAAGCAGGGTTTCTTCCACGTGAGATCATGTGCTGGGGGGTTGTAAGATGGGCGTTGTGGTGAAGTGTGTGCCTGGATGCAAGTACACGTGACCAGTCCTAAACATTGTGGTGTTCAAATGTAAATCCTGCTGTAACCTGTGTGCTCGGCGTTCCCTGCACACCTGCTCGCTCTTCCTGATTTCTTCCCTTTATTTATTGCTCTGAGCCTCTCTCCCTCGCTCTTTTTGTTTTAGAGATTTATTTAGTTGAAAGGTAGAGTTACAGAGAGAGGAGAGACAGATCTTCCATCGTTGCTTCACTCCCCAAATCGCTGCAACAGCCAGCGCTGTGCCAGGCCAAAGCCAGGTACCAGGAGCTTTTTCCAGGTCTCCCATGTGGGTGCCGGGCCCAGGGACCTGAGCCATCTTCCATTGCTTTCCCAGGCGCCTTAGCAGGGAGCTGGATCAGAATCGCAGCCGCTGGGACAGTGCTCACACAGGACGTCAGCATGGCAGGCCGCAGCTGGCAACAGCGCCATCCCCTGAACTTTCAGTATTTTTTTTTTTTTTTAAGATCTTTATTTATTTGAGAGGTAGAGACAAAGGTCTGCCATCTGCTGTTCACTCCCAAATGGCTGCAACTGCCAGAGCTGAGCCGATCTGAAGCCAGGAGCCAGGAACTGCTTCCAGGTCTCCCAGGAGGGGGCAGGAGCCCAAGCACTTGGACTGTCCTCTGCTGTTTCCCAGGCACACTAGCAGGGAGCTGGACTGGAAGTGGAGCAGCTGGGGCTCATACCAGCATACATAGGAATGCCAGTGCCACAGGCAGTGGCTTAACCCCCTGTGCCACAACACTGGCCCCTAGTTTGATCTTGAGTAAGAACTCTGTGCATTTTGCACATCTCAGTCACTGCGTCTTTGGGTGACCCAAACCTGTCACTGAAAATGGAAGTTTTCTACCAGCGTGAGAAGTCGGTAAGCAGACAAGGCCTGCAGACAGCGGACTAGACATTAACCTTGCCTGGCCTGGACCCCTCAGTGCTCACCGAGAGTGCGGGCCACCATGCTCTGATGTCGTAGAATAGATCCGTGCCCCACAGAGCACATCTGACAGAAGTGTCCTGTCATTCTTTATCTAAAGTAGTCCTGTGACATTCAGTTTGTACAAACAGCTTTTTTCTGTTTATAAAGATTAATTTATTTGAAAGGCAGAGTTACAGATGGAGAGGGAGAGACAGATCTCCCATCCACTGGTTCACTCCCCAGCTGGCTGCAACAGCTAGCACTGGGCCAGGTGGAAGCCAGGACCCCAGAGCTCCATATGGGTCTCCCATGTGGGTGGCAGGGCCAAGCACTTGCGTCATCTTCGTCTGCCTTTCCCAGGCCATTAGCAGGGAGCTGGATCGGAAGTGGAGCAGCTGGGACATGAACCAGCACTCATATGGGATGCCAGCATTGCAGGCTGAGGCTTCACCCACTGTGGGGAGCAACTGGGAGCAACTCGGACTAGACTAAGTTACTGGAATTAAGACTTATTCTAGGCCGGCGCCGTGGCTCAATAGGCTAATCCTCCACCTTGCGGTGCCGGCACACCGGGTTCTAGTCCCGGTCAGGGCGCCGGATTCTGTCCCGGTTGCCCCTCTTCCAGGCCAGCTCTCTGCTATGGCCAGGGAGTGCAGTGGAGGATGGCCCAGGTGCTTGGGCCCTGCACCCCATGGGAGACCAGGAAAAGCACCTGGATCCTGGCTCCTGCCATCGGATCAGCGCGGTGCGCCGGCTGCAGCGGCGGCCATTGGAGGGTGAACCAACAGCAAAGGAAGACCTTTCTCTCTGTCTCTCTCTCTCACTGTCCACTCTGCCTGTCAAAAATTAAAAAAAAAAAAAAAAAAAAGACTTATTCTATGCATCTGCTCTCCCACAATATGGCGCTGGGAGAGGAGCAAACAGCTTCTACCCAGCTGCCTTTCACCAACTTGACAAGCTGCAGGAGCTGCTCCTGATTGGAGGAGAGCAGCGTACTCGGCGTGTGGGTAGCAAAGTTGGGATTGGTGGAAGAGGACTATAAAGGAGGAGAGAGACAACATGCACAAGGAACATCTAAGAGGAACATCTATCTGAAGGAACACCTGTGCAGCCCCCGAGAAGAGCCGGCCGGCGGTGTGCCGCTCCCCCGCGGAAGTGGGGAAAGTGGCTAGGGGGAACCGCCCTTCCACGGAGGTGGAAGGGTCGGTAGCCAACCCGGGAAGAACCAGCAGCAAACCCGGGGAGGGCCGAGCAGACAAAAGAACAGCGCAGGGTCCTGTGTTGTTCCTCCACGAAGACGGGGAGCGACAACCCACTGTGTCACAACACTGGCCCCATAGGGACAGTCTAGATTTTAGTTTTGCATGTTTAGGGACTGGTTTTCACTGTTAGAAATTAACACTTTTTTTTTTTTTTTTTTTTTGGATGGAGCCAGAAGTATATAGAACCCCCACCCCACCCCCACCCTCAGGGAAGTACTCCACAGCCCCCAGTGCATGCCTGAAACCAAAGACTGGACTGAATTTTGTGATTTAATGCCTTTTCCATCTTAATTAAGCTCAACATACGGTAGTTATAACTTGCAGGTTAGCGTATGACAGCAGAGTAGCAGGAGTTTCTTTTTCCTTCACAATTTCCTGGCTGGAGATTTGCTTTAATTTGATCGTAGCAGCTTTAGCATGTGTGTTTCTTAGGTTTTTTAGGTTGAGAATTTCACCTTGTACGTGAAGTGCTTTACAGCTTCTCTTTGGCACATCTGAACTGCCGGCATCACTGCTCTAGTGTTTCGGGGCTGTCGTTATGTAAAGTGAAGGTTGTCATCAGCATAGGCACTGGGTTCTGTAGCAGTCCGTGTGGTGACCCACCTGGCTCAAGGTGGAGCTTACCAGGAGAAACAGTGGACAGGGGGCCAGATCGCCTCTCGGACGAGGTGGAGAGAAAAGCATCAGACTTCATCAGGCTGCTAGGAACGGCACTCAGTTCACAGCACAGCAGCTGTTTATTTCTGGAGTCTCCCTTTTCATATTTTTGAGCTGTGAGTGACAGGCTGCCTGGAACTGCTGTCCTGTGTCAGTTTACCTGGCAACTTGGTCCAGACCTCAGGCCGTAGGCACAAATCTTGTTTTTCCCACACAGACCTTTGTGATGAAAGGCTTTTCCAGGCATGGAAGCTCGAGATGGAAAACGCAGTGATTCCGTCTGGGACCCACTGCTCCCGGTGCTGCTCTGCCTCAGGAGACAGACGTGATGGTGACCTGTTTGAAACCTTTGCTGCGGCGCCGGCAAACAGCGCGAGCTCCATCGGTCTTCTGAGGCCTGCCTGCTGCCCTGCTCAGCGCACGCCGCCCTCCCTCAACTCTGAGCTTGCTGCCTTTGCCCCAGCTCAGATTCTGTATCTGCCAGCACCTCACTGGTCAGTCCCTCCTTCGCAGCCCCCTGTGTGTGGCTCAGCCAGGCCCCGAACTCACACAGGCAGATGGGAGGCCCTGCGGGCGGGGAGCTGTTCATTCTGTCGTTCGCAGGTCGAGCTGTAGGGCTCAGGATTCCGGTGGATTCGGTCCACCTGACTCATGGCTGTTCAGGAAACAGTGCGTAAACAGAAGGTGTTCTGTTCATGGGCTGATTCTACCCGGCCATGGAAAGCAGTCAGGTGCTGACACCAGTACAGCACGGGTGGAGTTTGGGACATCATGCTAAGCGGAAGGAGGCAGTCACAGACGGCCACAGGCATATGATTCCACCCCTCTCAGTCCAGAACAAGGGACTCTAGAGGGGAAAACTAGACTAGTGGATGCCCAGGCCTGGGGGCTGGGGGCGGGGGGTGCTGGCTGAAGAATAAGGGGTTTCTTGAGGTCATGAATGTGGTCTAAAATTGGCTGTGAATATATTAAAAACATGGAGTTGCACATGTTAGGTGGGCAAAATGTGTATGAATTATGTCTCAAAGCTGTTAGCAAATTGAGCATTTTGCCCCCAAATGGCGATGAGAATAGCAGTGAGCAGTCACCCCCAGTCTGAGTGCTGTGTGCTTTGTGTGCGTTGGTTATGTAACTTTTCCAATAGCCCTATGAGGATAGTATTACTACTAAGTCCTTTTTTACAAATTTTAAATTCTGGTTTAAAAAAAATAGCCGGCCAGCGTCGCGGCTCACTAGGCTAATCCTCCACCTTGCGGCGCCGGCACACCGGGTTCTAGTCCTGGTCGGGGCGCCGGATTCTGTCCCGGTTGCCCCTCTTCCAGTCCAGCTCTCTGCTGTGGCCAGGGAGTGCAGTGGAGGATGGCCCAAGTGCTGGGGCCCTGCACCCCATGGGAGACCAGGAGAAGTACCTGGCTCCTGGCTTCGGATCAGTGTGATGCGCCGGCCGCGGCAGCCATTGGAGGGTGAACCAATGGCAAAAAGGAAGACCTTTCTCTCTGTCTCTCTCTCACTGTCCACTCTGCCTGTAAAAAAAAAAAAAAAAAAAAAAAAAAAAAAAAAAGCCAAACAAACCATAACTGTCTCTTAATCTTACTGGTGGGAAAACAGGTCTTAGTCACAACTTAGTTAAACAACTAGTTAAGTCCTGAGCCCTCAGGACCACATGATCAGCTGGACTCTGTGCTGTACAACTGGAGTGCCAATAGGGTAATTTCCTGGTTTTTGTTTTTTTTTTTTTTTTTTAAGATTTTTTTTTTAATTTATTTGAAAGAGTTACACAGAGAGAGGAGAGGCAGAGAGAGAGAGAGGTCTTCCATCAGATGGTTCACTTCCCAGTTGGCCATGACGGCTTGAGCTGCGCCAATCCAAAGCCAGGAGCCAGGAGCTTCCTCTGGGTCTCCCACACGGGTGCAGGGGTCCAAGGACTTGGGCCATCTTCCACTGCTTTCCCAGGCCATAGCAGAGAGCTGGACTGGAAGTAGAGCAGCCAGGTCTCGAATTGGTGCCCATATGGGATGCCAGCGCTCCAGGCCAGGGCATTAACCTAACCTGCTGTGCCACAGCTTAGCCCCAAGGTAATTCCCTGTTAAGATGTGACAACTGTGCCTTGGCTGTTCTTGTATAGTCAGACCCATGGCTACTGCTGTGACGCATGCATGCCTCCATGGAATGCGAAATTTTAGCAGGTTGTTCATGACTTGGGCTTTCTGCCAGACACCAGCACCTTGTGAAACTTTGTTTTACCTCCAACCCTGGCGCTAGTAGTAGACACATCCCCCCTCAGTGGCACTGGGCTGTGAAACCAGTTTGAAAAATCCTTTTGGAGGTTGCAGGGGCAAAGCTGTGTCTTGGAATGTGACCTCCTCTGTGCTGTGCCCGCTTTGCTGTGTCCCGTGCTCACATCTGTAGCTCCTCAGCAGACACTGCCGCAGTTCACGGGCGGACCGGCCGCGTGATGTCCCCTCCAGGGTGTCTACCACCTCCCACTCCTGGATCCCGTGCAGATGTGATTACGGATCTGGAGAGCAGTGAGCGCGCTGGCCATGCTCTCACCAGGTCCTAACAGAGAAACGGGGGCCAGGCTGGAGGGATGCAGGACAGAGAGCCCAGGAGCATGGAGCAGGGTGGCCCTGCCAGCCCTCCGGAGCTGTGGTCGTGAAGGTGTGTGGTGCAGGCCCCCAGTGCGTGCAGATTTCTTGCTGCGCCTATGAGATGTGCACAGTGCGCCTCTTAAGTGGCTCATGGATGATGCAGCTGTGAACATTGACATCTGCCAGCAACGAGAATCTGTCCTTGCCCCTCTTTCTCCCCTGTTTGCTGTGGATTCTGGTGGATTCAGTCTTGTCCCCAGCTCCGTGGTGAACTGCTTCACGGCAGAGACTGGCTGTTCCCCAGGGGTCGCCGACAGTAGCGGCACGCCGCACACCTCTGCTCCCCTGTTCTCAGTGCTTTGCCTCCGTCCACTCATTTCATCCTCAGAACAACCCTGGGATCTCTGATTGACAGCTGAGGAAGCCAAGGTTCCACGAGGAGAAGGGATTCAGGGTCACAGGCTGGGAAGTGGCAGAGGTGGCACCCCAGCCTTGGCTAGCTCTGGAGGCCTCACGGGAATCGTGCTACTCTGTCCTGTCCTGTGCTGTCAGTAGTCAATGTCAAATCAGTATCAATTCCAAAACTTGAGATCCTGTTAAAAATGCATTTTAGGGGGCTGGCATTGTGGCGTAATGGATTAAGCCACTGCTACAGTGGTTTGAGTCCTGTCTGCTTTGCTTTTGGTCCTGCTAATGCACCTGAAAAAGCAGTGGAAGATGGCCCAAGTGTTTGGGCCCCTGCAATCTGCTTGGGAGATCAAGATTAAGCTCCTGGCTCCTGGCTGCAGCCTGGCCCAGGCCCAGCTGTTGTGGCAATTTGAGGAGTGAACCAGTGGTTGGAAGATCTCTCTATGTGCCCCTCTCTGTAACTCTGCCTTTCAAATAAATCAAATAAATATTTAAAAAATGCTTTAAAATGCATTTTACAGGCCAGCACTGTGGCACTGTGGGTTAAGCAGGCATGTCATATGAGTGACAGTTCGATTCCTGTCTGTTCCATTTCCAATCTAGCTCCCTGCTAGTGCACCTGGGAAGGCAGCAGAAGCTGGCCCAAGAACTTGGGCACCTGCTATCCACAAGGGAGATACTTGGATGGTGTTCATAGCTCCTGGTTTCATCTTGGCCCAGTCCCAGCCATTGTAGTCATCTGGGGAGTGAACTAGCAGATGAAAGATCTCTCTGTGTCTCCCCTTCTGTTTCTGTAACTCTGCCTTTCAAATAAATCATTTTTTTAAAGAATGCATTTTAAAAGATAAAACTCAACAGGAGGGTATTGAAGGTACCATTTATTGTATAATCTGTGATGTATAATCTGTGATGGGTTTGTTTGCTAATTCTGTACTTGTGATGGTGTGGAAGTGATTACTTCTTGTTATTTTTGGATCTGCTGTTAAAAAAATCTCTAATACCACACTTATTTAAGATGTTTGGCAAAATCTGGTTTTTGTCCCCCTTACTACTTCAAAAGTGTATTTGTGATACTGGATTGTAATGCCAGATCAATATAATCGCAGAATCTTTTCATCCTATTTCGAGTAATACCTAGACATTTTCATGCTTATGGGTCTGAGGCTTACTCAATCTGAACATAAGAATATGGAGTGCATGGTTGAAACTTATACTAATAGATACTGAATTAATAAATTACTAGGTAAGTTTGAATGCATTATTTTCTAAGGATGACTCCTGGACACACACAAAATCATGTGTTGGAAAGTCTTCTATTAGTATTGAATAATTTCCTCTGAAGCACTTTTTGTTCCTGGGATTCAGAACTCATTGTGGAACCTTAAGCTTGTAACTTAGAGTGCATTGAGCTAAACTATCCTTTGAAAAGCATGAGTTTGTCAGGAGACAAACTTGTTACACAAGAAGTATCCTGGGCTCCAGGCTTGGTGCCCCTCGTGTGCTAGATTCTGCCTGTGCTCTCTCCATCTAGGTGCAGCCCCAGAACCACTTCAAGAGGAAAGCCAGGCACAGCCTGGGCTACCCCCCAGTCTTGAAGCCAACACTTTGAAGAAAAGCCGTTGGGGCTTGCTGCTTACGGGGATTGTAGGTGGGACTCTCATGGCTGTGTATGCGGTAGCGACACCCTTTGTGACACCAGCACTCCGGAAAGTCTGTTTGCCCTTTGTACCTGCAACTACAAAGCAGATCGAAAATGTTGTGAAAATGTTGCAGAGCAGAAGCGGATCCCTGGTAGACATTGGTAGTGGCGACGGCCGCATTGTGAGTTGTCCTAGAACATGTTGAGAGTCTGAGCCGGAATTGTGAACATTTCCACTTTACATTTGTTATGAGGATTATGGGAAAACTTGCCAAATCTTTGACAAAGTTTGAGAAGTGGGGAATTGTTTCATTTTGTGCTTGTTTGCCCAAATTCTGAAACCCCTAGCATGTGATTGGAATTTATCAGATTGTTAAGATGCTTGAGCCACTGGAGGCGACTTAATTAGAAACGGTTTGCCGAAGTGTGGCATTTCACTGTTTTATGTTTTTGCACCATAGGTGTTTGCCTCTTCATTTGTCTGATTTATCTGTGCACAAATACTACTTCCTATGAAAAAAAGCACAGTTAAAATGAGCACAAGCCAGTGATGAACCCCTGCTTATGCAACGGTCAGACTTAGGGACCACTCACTTACACGTGTAGCTGGGAACCTGTAAATAAAGACACGAGGCCACTGCTTGTGAGATGAGTGTGTCAGAGCGTGTTCCTGTGTGAGCGGGGGGCCCTATCCTTAGGCCACCTCCTCACGGTGAGCTGAAAACAACCCAGCAATCAGAGAGGCTGGTCTTCTGGGCACCTGAGCATGAAGACCAGCAGTGCCCCACCTCCTCACCAGCCCTTGTGGCCCAAACCCTGTGATTCTTTGATCGTGACCTGGAATAATGAGGAAGATATTAAAAAGTAACTTGTGTTTTTAAATTTAAATTTTAAAAAATTTTAAGCACTGTGACAAAACCTTGAGGACTGGCCCACTGGCCCTCTGACTATTGGGATTCTACACTTGACTTTGTTCTAAGTTGGTCCTTTTTACTTTCGCCTGTTTTTGATTTTGAGTGAGCAGTCATTACATGCCAAGGAAGTACTTGCGTGTAACTAATTGCAGGTTTTTCTCGACAGGTTTTTTCTTGCATTCTTCCAGGCATGTTCGTGTCACTGCTGCCATGCCATCTCACAGGTGGAGAGACGTTGCAGATTTTCAGCAGCTTTGTGTTAGACCACGCAGGGGCTTGCTAGTCCAGAATTAATCATGCCTCCCTCTAAATCATGCCCGAATGCCTGTTCTGATACTTGAGGCGAAATCGCTGACAAAAATGAGAAACTGGGCTTAAGTGCGTTGGCTGTTACCTTGTCCACAAAGCCAGTTACTTTTTTGACACATGTTTGCATGGTGTCTTGAACAGAGAAGATCCTTTTTGGTTGATGTTTTAGGATTATAAACCATAAATAGGAAACATTCATCTCATTTGACCCTGGAAGTTGATTTTTTCTTGTGGTTAAAGCCCAGCCTCTCTCCACAGGTGGTAGCAGCTGCAAAAGCAGGGTTCACAGCTGTCGGTTATGAACTAAATCCGTGGCTGGTGTGGTACTCCAGGTACCGCGCTTGGCAAGAAGGTGTGCATGGCTCCACCAAGTTCTATATTTCGGATTTGTGGAAGGTATGTAAGGCAGAGACTGGTCTTAGAAAAATCCAGTGGAAACTTTTCTTATTCATGATTAGTATGACTTAAAGCTGAAACTGTATTAAAAAGAATGAAAATTCACGTGAATCTTTTGGCATATTGAAACATATACAAATTTTAAATTGATCGGTGTTACCAGTGGATTCTCTCTTAGTTTATGATAGGTCATTTGAATTCTAACATTTTGTTTCCTAAGTTAAAATGTTCTCATTTCTATTATGAAACGATGAGATGTTCCATTTTGTTTGGAAAGCCCGTGAATTGTTATTGATCAGTATTAGACCTGTCTGCCTTTGTGTACGTGTGTGCATGTGAGTGCATTTAGAGAGAGACCGAGATGGACAACACAGAAAAGACTCCGCCAGTCGTGCTGCCCTGGTTGCTGTTGTCACAAAGTACAGGATACTCCCAAATTGATTTGTATTCTTAAAGCCCTGTAATTCTGCCTTTTCAATGCCCCATAAAATGCTTTTCCTTAAATAAGGTTTTCCCACTGTAATGCTGTCATCAGTAGCTTATAAAAATTCACTAGGGTTTTGCTTGCATTGTTTTTCACACTGTATATTCGTAAATGATGTCTATAGAGTAAATAAGGCTTTTATTGGGTGATAAGCATTTTGACTGGGAAAGCACATTTTTCCCTGTTTTCCAACTAAAGATCATTTTATTGTATTTTTCATAGTATTTTAGAGGAGAGAGCGGAGGAATAGAATTTTAAGGGTGGTTCAACATAAAAAAACTGAGTGGTTCTGAAATCACTCGGGTTCTTGTCGCCCCAGCGTGGAGTCTGGTGGAGTGGAGTCAGAACGAGAGGCCTCTCACACCTGCTCCGTAAGGGTTTGTGCTACCGTGAGTGAGAGTGATAACGGCGTTCTTTTCTTCGTGAAAGTTTTGATGGGGGCCGCTCTTTTTAGGAGTTGGTGGAAACTCGCCATCAGGACAATAGCCGGCCGCCGCTCAGTGCTGGGAAACTTGGCTCTGCAGCTGATGCACTCAGCATTTCCCTGTCTCACGCAGGTCTCTTTCTCGCAGTACACGAACGTTGTTGTGTTCGGCGTGCCTCAGATGGTGAGTGTGCACTTTACCGTCCTCTGGGGCCCTGCTCGCCACCTCACACCCCCACCCCCTGTGTGCGGAGAGGGCTCTGGACTTCAGCTCCTTGGTTTAATAAAATACTTTTGGGCCTTAGAGGGATTAATTATTAAAGATGCAGTCATGTTTTAGAACTTTGGCGTCATACTCCATCTCAGTGATCAGTGTGAGCCTTAAAACTTCCAGTCTGAGCGGCTTCAGGAGGGCGCGGTGTCTGAGGAGCTTGGCGATTCCATGCCTGCTCACGCCGGCCTGCCCACCTGCCGTCCCTGGGGGCGCCGTTCCTGGGGATGCCCTCTGAACTCTGCAGGACGCCATCCTCAGGGCCCATGGGCACTGACTGGTTTCAGTTCACCTCAGCTGACTGAGGTGCCACAGACCCGAGGCCTGAACTTCGATCGCATGCTTTCCTGGGTGAAAATACCAGTGTTGGAGTGGGAGTGGTGCTTGTTGGCCTTTGGAAGGGCACTGAGTGTGCCTGGGGCTCTGCAGGCCATAGAGAGAAATCCCTGCTTCCTTCTTGAAGCCTGTAATCGCACCCATAATAATCTTGGTGGAATTGGATTTTTTGCTGAAATGCAATTATATAACTGATAGAATTTTTAATGTAAAAAAGGAAATTTACTTCTTGTTTTTATTTGTATGTTGATTTTATATAAGATGTTTCAGTCCTTGAGAAATTTGCTCTTACTTAGAAACTTCAATGTAATGCCATATTTAATTTTAAAAGACAGTGTAAAAGTGGTTTTGTTAAATATTCTTGAAAGTGTCAGTCTTCTGTATGTTTGCAGCTTTCATTAGGCCTACAATTAAGACCAGACTTTAGTATCTGCACTTCTGTTTTACACGTGAAAATAGTAGAAAGGCATAATTACTGATCATTTAAACATACCGTTTGGGGGCTGGTGTTGTGATGTGGTGGGTTAAGCTGCACTTGCAAAGCCAGCGTTCATTGTAGGAGTGCCAGATTGAGTCTTGAGTCCAGGCTGCTCTTCTTCTTCTTCTTTTTTTTTTTTTGACAGGCAGAGTGGACAGAGAGAAAAGTCTTCCTTTCCCGTTGGTTCACCCCACAATGGCCGCTGCAGCCGGCGTGCTGCGGCTGGCGCACCGCGCTGATCCGAAGGCAGGAGCCAAGTGCTTCTCCTGGTCTCCCATGCAGGTGCAGGGCCCAAGCACTTGGGCCATCCTCCACTGCACTCCCAGGCCACAGCAGAGAGCTGGCCTGGAAGAGGAGCAACCAGGACAGAATCTGGCACCCCAACCGGGACTACAACCCAGTGTGCCGGCGCCGCAGGTGGAGGATTAGCCTATTGAGCTGTGGCGCCAGCCTAGGCTGCTTTTCTGATCCAACTCCCTGCTAATGTGCCTGAGGATGGCTTAAGTACATGGGGGCTCTGCCACTCACATGGGAGACCTGGATGGAACTCCGGGATCCTGGCCCAGTTCTGGCCATTGCTAACAACTGGAGAGTGAACCAGCACATGGAAGGTCTCTCTCTCTCTCATTCCATCTCTCACTCTGCTTTTCAAATAAGTAATAATAAATATTTAAATAAACTATTTGGGATCACAAAATTGCCTTGGAATTAAAAAAAAAAAGTTACTTGCTTATTTGATAGACAAAGAGAACAAGAGAGAGCGCACTTCCATGCACTGGTTCACTCCCCACATGTCTACAACACCTGGGGCTGGGCTGGGCTGGAGGCTGGGAGCTGGGAACACAATCCTTGTCTCCTACGTGGGTGACAGGAGCCCAGCCACTTGAGCCAGCTGCCTCCTCCCAGGGTCTGCATTGGCAGGAAGCCGGAGTCAGGAGCCAGGGCTGGGAATCAGACCCAGGCACTCTGATGTGGGATGCAGGTTTCTTACCTGGCACCTTAACCAGTCGGCTAAATGCTTGCCCTGGATGTGGAATTCCCAGGGTGATTTACTATTTACTACGACATTTGGACTTTTCCTCTAAAGTGGAATAACTTGTGGTTTAGAGACAAGTAACTTTAATTTGAAATCCATGCTTTATAAAAAGAAAATTAGTGTTGCCTGGGAGGTCAGTAATGAGCTGGGAGCAGCGCTGCCAGCGGGGGCAGCAGTGGCCTTTGGGAGCTTCTAAACCTGTGGTGGCTGCTCCCGTCACTTCTTACGGAGCAGGTTGAGGCCGCTGTTTGGGCGCTGTTTGCTGAGGGAAACCAAAGTAACGGTGATGAACGTTTCTGCAGTCATCGCCCTTTCTTCTGCACACGGAGAAATCGTAGCTCTGGAGCTTGCAGCATCTCGCCGTTCCCCAGGGAAAGGGGAGCGGCCGGAGTCCCCGTTACAGGAGGGAGCGGACAGCCTGCACACTTGCATGCCCCAGGAGGGAGCGAGCCAGGTGATGGCTGCAGGTGGCCTGGAAGGCCCGGTTTTGTGTGTGGAGGCCCCCACGCTCGGCTCTCAGCAGCCTAGCCTGCGTGGGGAGCGTGAGGGGTGGGAGACTGCCCCCCTGCAGGTCGTGTGACCTTGGAAAGTCATTTAGCCCGTGCTGTTCTCAGTGCACTTCCCATTCCCTGAGCGCCAGCCTGTTTCCTGAAGCTGCAGTGCCACGTTGGCTGTGGTCGCCAGCGCACAGGTGGGTAATGTGAGAGCCAGAACGGCCTGTAGGGGAGTTCTCAGGTAGCAACCATGCTGTTGGAAATCCATCCTGCTGCTCGGATGCCATCGTCGTTGTTCCTAACAGCTCTCTGCAGGTGCAGCTCGTGCCCAGCCGGTCCATACAGTTGTGAATCGGCCTGACAGGACGAGGAGTCCCGTTTGGGTCTGTGGGATCTAAGATATCCACAGTTAATGTGGGCCTGTGCACAGAGCGTCTTTACAGAACGCACAGCAGATCAGTCTGAACAGTGTTCTGTTCAAAGCCTTCCGCGACTTCTTTGCCACTTTTGAGGATGTGGCCGAATCCCTCTGCATGGTCCCAGAGCTGGTGTGCCAGGGTCTCTGTCCTCCTCCTGCCTCACCTTGGCTGTGCCTCCCACCACGCTGCCCTCCACCCTCTGTGCTTCTCTTGATGTTGGACTTTGCTGGGCTCTTCTTCCTGGAGCCTGGGGCCAGGTCCTTCCCTGGGGACCACTCGCTGGCCAGCTGGCTGTCTTTGTGAAGTTCACCTTGATGTCCAGTTTTCAACTCCTGTAACACCTCACTCCCCTGTCCGAAGGGAGTCTGTACGTTTCTCTGCCTGGTGTCTCTGACGGTGTGTGCACTGTGAGCTCAGGGGTGGGGCCTGCACCCTGCTCACCGCCAGCTCACGCAGCAGCACCTGCCCAGAGTACTCGCTCAGAGTTTATTGACCAGTGAACACGATGCAGACATATCTGAGAAGGCTATTCACTCTCACCACTTCAAAGAAGTCTGATTCTAGTTACAAATCCTCTGATGAATTAATGCGTAAAGATCGTCATTATGTCCTGATAGAAGTAGATCGTGACCAAGTCATGTGTTCTTCCTTCATCCAACAAGTGTGGCCACTTCACCCCAGGCCCGTTCTCATCACTTGGAATATTTGTGTGAATGAGCAGAAAGCCCTCGTGCTGGGAGGTCCTTCTGTGCCAGTGGGAAGGGCAGACACCGAGTGAGACACGCACAGGAAGTCTATTGCGCGAAAGAAGAGGATGAGGGCTGTGGGACAGGAGAAAGGGCGGGCGGGCAGGACCAGGACGGGACCCCTGCATGGTGACGGGGAGGGGACCGTGTGGAGACGAGCGATCCAGGCCAAGGAGCAGTTGCTAGAAGATGCCTGTTGGGGCTGGGGAACTGCAAGCCTGCCCATGAGGGAGGATGTCAGATGGGAGGCAGGGCTGCGGCGTGAAGGACACTGGCCCTTCTGAGGGCAGGCACCGTTGAGAGTGAGCAGGGGAGGCTGGGAGGGCTCACAGGCCTAATGGGAACATGGCGGGCGGCGGGCGGCTTGTGAGTGTTCTGTGGTTCCAGGTGACGATGGCGCTTGGCAGCGCTTGGCTGGGGCTGGAGTAGCAGTGGGAAGCCGTCAGATCCTTCAGGCACCGTGGGGGTAGAATCGGCGGGATGAGTGCACTGATGCCTGTGGATGGGGGAGAAAGAGGAGTCCAGAGCAGCCCTCACAGGTTTGACCTCAGCTCTGGGCACCTGAAATTGGCGGACCCGAGCATGGGCAGAGCCGGGGGGGAGCGCTTGGGGTCTGAGTGCGGAGAAGCCCGGCTGTTGATGGGCATCCCCGATTTGTCTCATGCCTTTGAGCTTGTTCTGACTTGTGTTTAAAGTTTTGAAGATATAATTAGAATATGATGAGTTTGTGCCACTTTGAAACCTGTAATTGTATGAATAATTTTGAATTCCATTAGACAGACATGACACATCACTGCTTCTCTTTGTGTGTGATCTCAGGAACCAGATTCATTGCATATTTATGTGTAATTTAGCCAGTTAATTTCCTAAGATTGAAATAGCTTCTGGCCTGCACCACGGCTCAATAGGCTAATCCTCTGCCTACGGCTCTGGCACACCAGGTTCTAGTCCTGGTCGGGGCACCGGATTCTGTCCCAGTTGCTCCTCTTCCAGTCCAGCTCTCTGTTATGGCCCGGGAGTGCAGTGGAGGATGGCCCAAGTGCTTGGGCCCTGCACCCCATGGGAGACCAGGAGAAGCACCTGGCTGCTGGCTTCGGATCAGTTCAATGCACTGGCCACAGAGCGCCGGCCGCAGCGGCCATTGGAGGGTGAACCAACGGCAAAGGAAGACCTTTCTCTCTGTCTCTCTCTTGCTGTCTACTCTGCCTGTCAAAAAACAAAAAACAAAAAACAACTTCTTTCTTTTTTAGGTTTATCTTGACTTAGCGCATGACAGTCACTTGGAAATAAAAGAGACTATGAAGGAGAAAAGAATAATAGTAATATGAATGTTTACAATTACCCCTTTTATGAACAAAATTACCATAAGAAACCTCTGATATTTTGGAAAAACGCGTTTTGTCTCATTCTTTGCTTATTTAGCTTTCCCCTCAAGGAACAGAACTTTTTAAATTCTCTATTGGCTGTTTAAAGAATAGAAATCCTCCATCCGCAATGGAATTCATTCTCTGTTATCTTGGTATTGATTTTAATGAAGAATTAGGATTCTGGCTCATTCTAGGCCTGGGTCATATAGAGGAGTTTTTCCAAGCTGCTTTTGTAAGTTACAGGCCAGAGATAAAACCTTCGTGGAAGTGCTTGATTCATTTGTCTCACTTGAATTGGTTCCTTTTAAAAAGAAGTGGTTTTTGCTTAGATCTTTGACAAATGAGTGGTCAAGCACTGGCGGAAGAAAGATATGTAAGCCTGGAGCATTTTGTTGAGCTGGATTATAAGGCAGTGCTCGAAATATTTGATAGGAGGACATCCAGGGACCAGCGCTGTGGCGCAGTGGGTTAATGCCCTGGCCTGAAGTGCCGGCATCCCATATGGGCGCCGGTTCTGGTCCCAGCTGCTCCTCTTCCGATCCAGCTCTCTGCTATGGCCTGGGATAGCAGTGGAAGATGGCCCATGTCCTTGGGCTCCTGCACCCGCGTGGGAGACCTGGAAGAAGCTCCTGGCTCTTGGCTTTCGATCAGCATAGATCCGGCTGTTGCGGCCATCTAGGGAGTGAACCAGAGGATGGAAGACCTCTCTCTGTCTCTATCTCTCTCTGTAACTAAATAAAAAAATAAAACTTAAAAAAAAAAAAAAAAAAAAAAAAAACAGAGGAAGAGAATTCGGGACCTTCAGGAACTTAGAACACTAAAAATAAATAAATAAATAAAATAATAAAAATAAAAGATAAGAGAACATCCAAAGTATAGGGAAGCCAGCGGCAGGAGGCTCCCAGTGGCCGAACCAGAACACTCTGAACTCTAGAATCAATGAGGACTGTAATGGGTTATACTGAATGAAATAAGAATCCAGATGTTCATACTATAGATACTTAGAAAGATGGAGATCTAGGTGGACAGAGACAAGAGAAAGCTCTTTCTTGGAGTAGAATGCCAGCTATATTTCTAGAAGAATGATGGAATTAGCAGATCTCCACTTTGCCATTGTTATTTTGTTTTAAAGATTTATTTTATTTATTTATTTATTTGAAAGTCAGAACTAGAGAGGAGAGGCAAAGAGAGACAGAGATAAAGAGAGGTCTTCCATCCGCTGGTTCACTCCCCAATTGGCTGCAACGGCTGGAGCTGCGCGGTTCCGAAGCCAGGAGCCAGGAGCCTCCTCCAGGTTTTCCCATGTGGGTGTAGGGGCCATCTTCCACTGCTTTCCCAGGCCATAGCAGAGAGCTGGACAGAAATTGGAGCAGCCAGGACTCAAACTGGTGCCCATATGGGATGCTGGCACTGTAGGCAGCAGCTTTACCTGCTATGCTACAGCGCTGGCCCCACCACTCTTATATTAAAAACAGATTCAGACTAGAATTGGTGAATGATTTCTGTTGTAGGAACCATCTAATGAGTAATAAATAGAATGTTTACATCAGCTCCAGTTGACTCCCTACATACCACACACTGATGATGAAAGGAAGAGGTGAAAATGTCATATCAAGATGGCCGCTGAGGTGAAAAGGTCATACCAAGATGGCCACTGACAACAGAAACTGCCTGGCAACAGGCCATGATTGGATGGCTTCAGAAACTACATGACAACAGAGGAAACCACATGACAACAGAGCCTGACTGACAGCAGGCCGTGATTGGATGGCTTTGGAAACTGCCTGGCAATAGGCTGTGATTGGTTGGGGCATAGACCGCTCCTTGACCGGATTGGCTGGTCTTGGCTATATAAGCTGTTGTACTAACAAATAAACGAGTCTGCGGGCTGCTTGCCTCAAGCCCGCTTGCCTCAAGCCCGCTTTCACCCAACTCCCGGGGTCTGTGTGGTGACTCCGCGCCTCTTGCCTCCACCAATCCACTGCAACATTGTTGAGAAATCAACTGCAACAACGGAGAAGCCAGATACTGTTGGGGTCTTAAGCCTGAGGCTAGCCCCTGACCAGCAGTGGCAGCACAAGCACTCCCCGACAAGGTGAACGGGAGAGGTAAGGTCGACGTGTCAAACACACCGCAAGCACCCATGAGTTCTGTCGAAGCAGGAACTACTTTATTGAGGAAGTGTACAGGCTTATAAAGCTTACAAAAGACATGCACAGTAGGGGAGCCAATCAGCGAAAAGGTCATGCAGGCATGGGTGGACCACGCACAGGGGCATCTTAAGCAAAGTATAGGGATCATGCACTGTCCATGTGTCTGGAACTAAAGCGGACCTATCCCTGCCGGTGGTCTGATCTTAGGTAGCTTAACCACAGCAGCTGCAGACACGCCCCTCAAACATCCGCCAGGCGCCATATTGTAATAGAGGTTTTAGGCAATGCCCAACAAGATACCATTTTACTGAGTAGTTCGTGTCCTGGCCTCTGTGGGTGGGGCCCTGATCAGTTCCCAGCCGGACCGCTGGGGCCTTGCCTGGGACGCACACACAGGCCCCAGCAGGAGCAGGGGTCTGAGGAACCCAAGAGGAGGGCCCTTTGGTTGGACACATGAAGCATATTGTTGGCTTAAACGGCAAAGGCTGAGGGGGTGTTCTAGATCTGAGCCCACCGAAGAGACGTCACAGACAAGCACACAAGTGCTCCCCAAAAGCATCCTGCCTTGGGGAACGTGACTCAGGCTGTTACTGGGACGGTGACAGAGCTGGGGTGGGCCTGGAGTTGCCATTGGAGTGTCCTGAGTGTGACGGCTGTGCTGGGTGGATGTCAGGAGGCACTCTTCCTCAGATGCACTAAAGTCTTACGGGAGTGACAGGGCCTGTTGCATGCAATCTCTTCTCAAATGGTGTAGAGAAGAATGTTCCTGAAGAAAGAGTGAACGAAAACCCGAACAGTCAGCCTGGATGAAGGTGTACAGGAATTACTTGTTCTCTTCTGTAAATCTGCAATTTCCTCAAAATAAGTTAAATGAAGAAAGTGAGGGGCTGGCGCCGCGGCTCACTATGCTAATCCTCCGCCTGCGGTGTCTGTACCCTGGGTTCTAGTCCCAGGTGTGGCGCCGGATTCTGTCCCGGTTGCTCCTCTTCCAGTCCAGCTCTCTGCTGTGGCCCAGGAAGGCAGTGGAGGATAGCCCAAGTGCTTGGGCCCTGCACCCCATGGGAGACCAGGAGGAAGCACCTGGCTCCTGGCTTCGGATCAGTGCAGCACCGGCTGTAGTGGCCATTTAGGGGGTGAACCAACGGAAGGAAGACCTTTCTCTCTGTCTCTCACTGTCTAACTCTGCATGTCAAAAAAAAACAAAAAAAGTGGGGGAAAAATACTCTTAGGATATGAAGGTAGTCATATACTTTCAGGACCTGAAGATGAGTTTTAAGGACCTGAAGATGAGTTTTAAAAACCTTTAAAACTGTCATTAATTTCTCAAAGTAATTACTATGTCAGTACTTGAAGCAAACAATAAAAAACCCTTTTTTCATCAATGTATTGGTAATAAAATTATACAGAAATGATATAAGGTAGGCTGACTATCAGGATATTCATTATCAGTGCGTAATAGGTACATTTAAAATTCTGAACTATTTAAAGTTGGTAGAATGTGTATTTTTTTCATGGTCTAATTATATCATATTTTGTTGACACCAGATGTTGTTGATTTAAGATGCACCATTGCCATTGAAGAAAAATGTAATTGTGAGGCAATGTCAGGTTTTTGATATTACAGATGTGAAAAAACATGTCTTAAATACATGAGACAATATACAGGAATATTTGATTAGGTAAAAAATTAAAAGCTGTGTCTTATTTTAATCGCTGCTGCTTTATGGTTTTAGCTAGAAAATGGAAGTCTGTGATCCACGGTTGCTGAAAATAGTGAGTTTCATGATTGACACTGGGAGCTGTTCCTATAACTGCATTCATATGGCTGCTGTATGTTAGGGGGTTGTTCCTCAGTGTGTTTGCACCCGAGGTGATCTTTTCACACGTATTTTCAGGGACTCTTAAATGCAGGAATCGTTTCTTCTGCCTCATCGCTCACTGAAATAATGGCTGTGACTCTCCACAGATGCCGCAGTTGGAGAAGAAACTTGGACTTGAACTTAAGGATGATGCAAGAGTCATTGCGTGCAGGTTCCCTTTTCCACACTGGAGCCCGGACCATGTCACTGGGGAGGGGACAGACACCGTGTGGGTGTACGACGTGGGCACTCTCAGAGGGAAGGGGAGGAGGCCCTGAGAGCTGGTGCGTTTCCGTGGTTGGTCGTGCGCAAAGAAACCTCACCGCGAGTGCCCTCTGCAGTCTTGCTCTGTCCGTTGCCCTTGTGGGGACTCTCAGCTATGCCTTTAGCGGCAGAGTGTATTGTTCTGGTATGGAATGAGAAATCGCTACCATTCTTCTTAATTCTGCAGGAAACAGACACCTTAAGGAAATACAGTTAAACTTAGAATCTGTTTTTAATGGTATATTCTTTTTAAAAATTTTTTAATGTTATATTCTTAAAAAAATATGTTGAATCTTGATGTGAATGGAAGGGGAGAGGGAGTGGGAAAGGGGAGGGTTGCGGGTGGGAGGGACGTTATGGGGGGGAAGCCATTGTAATCCATATTCTGTACTTTGGAAATTTATATTCATTAAATAAAAGTTAAAAAAAATAAATAAAATAAAAAAAAATGTTTCCTGCCTGTTCATGCGTTGGGTGCATGAAAATGTGAATTAGTGATGGTCTTGTTTATGGTTGGAAAGATGTCACAGTTCTTCACTTCCAAGCAATAGGGTTTCATGCCACAGATAAAGAAAAATGATTTTTAAATAGAGTTTGTATTGTGCTTTGAATATTAGTTGGTTCCTAAACATAGGTAGAACTTTAAATCCCAAAGAGTTAATGCACCGAGAGGCTGGAAACTTAATCTGATCATGGTGTTTAGGAACTGGGTCCTAGTGGGAGGGGCTGAGGTCCTTGGGGTACCGTGCCTTTGGAAGGGAGTTCTCGCAAGAGGGTTGTAGGGAAAGTCTCCAGCCTCCTTCTCAGCCTCCTGGTTCATGGCGTGAGCCTTCCTCCGTGCCCACTCTGCCAAAGCCTGCATCACGACAAGTTTGCTCTTGGCAGCTCCAAACCCAGAGCTCAAGGGACTTTTCTCCATACACGGTAGCCACCTCAGGTGTGTCATTATAGTAACGCAGAAAGGACAAGCAGAGTATGTGTTAGCAGGCGCTTGCAGTTTCCTAAACTTTATTCATGCTTAAGATTCATCTGTGGGGTTTTTGTTGTGGTCAGGGCCTGCAACATCAGCATCCCATATCGGAGTGCCGATTTGAGTCCTAGCTGTTCAGTTTTGATCCAGCTCCCTGCTAATGTGCCTGGGAAAGCAGCGGAAGATGGTCCAAGAGTTTGGGCCCCTGCTGCCCACATCGGGGATACCCATGGAGTTCCTCACTCCTGGCTCTAGCCTAGCCCAGCACCTGCCATTGTGGCCATCTGGGGAGTGAGCCAGCAGATGGAAGATCTCTCTCTCTCTGTCACTCTGCCTTACAAATAAAGTAAATATTAAAAAAAAATGATTTACCTCCTTTTTTTTTTTCTGTACTTCATGGCAAAATTAACTTTCTAAAGGATCTGGAGAGGTGTCTGTAGATCTTATAATATTTTTTAGGAATGAGTTGTTCCAAGGCTGGTGAATTGCAGTTTTTGCTGAATTTAAGGTGTTTGTGTGTATGTATAAACACATATACACACTTTAACACTCCTGAAATTGTGACGTAGCTTCTGATGGAAGGTGTGTTGTAGCTTTCTTTGGCAGTGTTGTATGTCAGGATGGAGTTGTACTGTTGAAAGCATCTTAGATGTGATGAAATGCAGTATGCAGAGGAGATGCGTGATGTTCTGGAGCGGTTGGGGATGATTTAATAGTGAAGTAAGTGATCCTGAGCTTTGGCATAAAACCCTGTCTGGGTTCAATCCCTGCTTTGCCACCAGCAGTGACTTCCTGTCTAAGCCATGGCCAGTGTCCCTACTATTGGGATGATGATACACTGAGCAGGGGATAGGGAACCAATGTGTAAAACTCATGACACACAGCCATTGGTCTGTAAATGCTATTTCTTATTTTAGACACTAAGGAAAATCTTACTCATTGAAGATACAGATTATTTCAGCTACTCAGTTCTTTATTTTGTGAGAGCAGCCATTTATTTAATATTTCTCATTTGTGAAAAGAGAGTTGGCTGATCTAAATCAAAGACAAGATAAGGGGAACTTTTGGATGTGAGTGGGCAGGTTTCATATCTGAAAGTGAATGTTGAGCGATGGCATGAATGATCTGTGCTGATCCCAGAACAGGATTGAACTCCTGTTATACTCCAGTGACCCAGACACCCAACTCTCCTAACGGAGATCTGAAAAGTAAATTGGTTACATCTTCTAACTTAGAAAATATGATCAATTTGACAATTTCCATTTAAGTAAGAACCATCTGGGTTCACATGCTCATTCAGCAAATGACGAACTGAATTTCCACGGTATAATTTTTGGTTCCAGGGCAAATAGATGTGCAACACTCTCCGCCTCACGAATGCTGTGTGTGAAGTTCTCTGAAAGCAAGGCAGTGCTGCTACACAGGCTGAGTGTGTGTTTGAGATGCGGGGCCGGGTGGTTGCGGGCATTGTCTGGCTTTGATCCATACCATCTGTCCCTGTCGCGGTAACCTTCGGTTTCCTCCTGCAGAGTGCATTCTCTTCCAGGGTGTGTAGCCGTGGTGGAAGGGGTGTTTTCGGTGTCTGCTTCTCACAACCTTCTCCTCTTCTGCTTGGGACACAAGGATAGGACCTAGTGGAGCTCATGGCTGTGCAGATGCGGGAGAGGCAGGGCTTTGTGGAACCTTGGAGATACTTGACAGTTTTCTGCAAGTACTTCTGGTGCATTTGTGGGGGCCTCAAGCCACCTCATGGTTGTGACTTGCCATTCTTGGAGTATCTCCTTTAGCTTTTCCTGAGTTAGCGGAGGCTTGGTATTGCAACGACAGAGTAAGATGGGCTGTTTCCTAGAAGTGTTGTGATTCATGAAGTCTACAAGATCTTAATCGCTTTTTAAATTTGTTTCCCATAGAATAAACGATGATGACTTTCCTTGTGGAAATGTGGCTTCTCTGGCTGACTGGTTTGACTTTTTATCAGTTACTGGGTTAAGGACATCAATCGCATTTGCTCACTCACAAGGCAGAGAATGAGAGCTACTTTGTGGGGTGCCAAAAATAGGATTCAGGGGCCTGCGTCGTGGCTCACTTGGTTAATCCTCCGCCTGTGGTGCCCCCATCCCATATGGGCACCAGGTTTAGTCCCAGTTGCTCCTCTTCCAGTCCAGCTCTCTGTGGTGGCAAAGGAGGGCAGTGGAGGATGGCCCAAGTGCTTGGGCCCCTGCACCCTCATGGGAGACCAGGAGGAAGCACCTGGCTCCTGGCTGTGCCAATCCGAAGCCAGGAGCCAGGGTTCTCTTCCAGGTCTCCCACGTGGGCGCAGGAGCCCAAGGACTTGGGCCATCTTCCACTGCTTTCCCAGGCCATAGCAGAGAGCTGGATTAAATGTGAAGTAGCAGGGACTCGAACCAGCACTACAGGGATGCCAATACTACAGGCGGCAGTTTTACCCGCTGCGCCACAGCGCCAACCCCGTAACCTAGCAGGTTTAAAACACACGGGACTTCTTATCCTCAGACAGTATAGGCCATATATATGTATATATATAAATAGAAAATATTTACTATTTAATGTAAATATTAAATATATAAAATAAATTATTCAATATATATTTAACTAGAAAAATGGATATTTATATAGATGTAGGGCTATTCGCATCTAAATATTACAGTAATGTTTCTGTGCTCAAATGTAAAACTCGAGTTATCTGGAAATCCTACTAGGCAGGCACCTTGTTCCCACAGACTGAGGTGTTCCTGTATCACGACACATTATGATTAGATTGTGATTGGCACACTGGTGACCCAGTGGACTGACACAAATTGAACACAAGCAAAGAGGTCATATAGCTTTTATAGGGGAGTTGAATTATGCCTTATTTTTCTAATTTAATATTATGATGTGAACATTATCCAGGAAGGATTGATAAAACAGTGGCTCGCTGATCGCCAGGTTTCATTCAGAGATGTAAAGGAGGAATCAAGGTAATTTTCCTCTCTGTCATATTGTTGGGTGAGAACTTGGGCAACAAAATTGTGATTTAATCCAGATACCAGATTGATTTCACAAAACCCATGGATATCCCCACTTGGCTACCTTCATCCTGGGATTTGCTGTAACTACAGGTTTGTGGGTGTGTTTTGTGTGCAACGTGGCAGTCAAAGGTGAGACAGCGTGGTGTACGTGTGAGACTGGGTTCTAGGATGCACAGCCGGCACTCAGCACAATCGTAAAGCTTTCTCCGGGCTGGGGCTCCTCCCTTCCCCCTGCGACTCATGCTGGGCACGTGCCCTTGTTCGTTCTGTCTCATGGCCTTTTCTTCACATGCCCCCTAATCTATGTCAGAATGTGTATTGAGACTTTCAGAGAGGTTTGTGTGTTGTTAAGGAACACTCTAATGTAAGTTTGACTTGATCAAGACTGAAAGAGGTGAATTTGTAGTGGAAAATCTCAAGTTTCTTTCTTCTACCCTTTCCCTTTCCTACCCAGCTGTCCTATCTGGGACAGCTCAGAGGCAAACCATGGTTGTCGTTAAGTTTCTCTCAACCTGAAAGTGTTAGTGAGTGGAAATTCCTAGTCCCAAAGCTGTAACAAGAAGGACAGTTCTCCTGTACTGACTGTGTGCCCCATGCTGAAGGTCTTCTGCAAACATTACTTCCAGTTCTCATGCTAACTCTGACGTGTGGATAATGTATTTCTCTGTTGGGTAAACTGAGGCACTTAGAATTCGCTTGCCTAGGCTCATGCATTGTTAGTAACTAGTGGTATCCGGACATGGCCTGCCTGACCCTGAAGCCTACATGTTCCATTCCACCACCTGGCAGGGAATGGAGCAGGCCTGTCTGCTTAGCTTGCTCAGGTATTAGCAACGTTTGAACCACTCGGAAGCCTGAGTTCCATGCCTCTCTGAATCATGATAATAAATCTTTTCCCATAGGCCCAGCATGGTCCTTGAGTTAGAAACTTAAGCTGAGAGAAGGGAAAAGCTCCAGTTATTTATTTAGAAAGTCAGTTACAGAGAGAAAGATGTTCCATTGGCTGGTCCACTCCTCAGATGGCTGCAACAGCCAGGGCTGGGCTAGGCCAGCTTCAGGAGCCGGGAGCCTTCATCCAGGTCTCCCACGTGGATGAAGCGGCCCAAGCACTTGGGCCACATTCTGCTGCTTTTCTCAGGCTGTTAGCAGGGAACTGGGTCAAAAGCAGAGCAGCTGGGACATGAACTGGTGCCCTTGGGGGATGCATGGCATCTCGGGTGGCAGCTTAACGTGCTATGCCGTAGCACTGGCCCAAAGCTGCAGATTTTTCCAGAACTCTCCCACATAGAAATGGGGAGATGTGGGAATGGGGAGATGAAGCAGCGTCTTCCAAGCAGAAGAAAATAACCGCCTGCCCTGTAGGCCGCTTTCATGGTAGGTGGGTCAGTGCCCACGTGCCACCTGTGGCACAGGTAGGTGGCTGTTGGAAGTACACATGTCTGTCTGTGTGCCTGGGCTGTCCAACAAGATGCTACAGACTGGCGGCCTGAACGGCAGAAATCCATCTCAGAGCTCCAGAGGCTGCAAGTCCCACACCAGGGTGTCTGCGGGGTCGCCCTACCATCCTGCCTGTTTTCAGCTGTACATGATCATGTATGTGACTGAAAGCTCTTCTGAACAGGGATAACTCATCATAGATAATAAATAAATTCTACAAATATCTCCTGAGTAACTATCACACATCCGGTATGGTCGGGAGTAACAGGGTGAGCCAGTGACCCGAGGCCCGGCTTCAGGAAACGTGTGGTCCATCCCTCCTACTGCAGAGTTGGGTCTGTCACACTCAGGGTTGAGATGCATGCAGCCTGCTGGGTCCCACATGGGATCTCCCACTTGGAAGGCAGTGAAGCCCGACCTTCCACTTGGCTTTGTTCAGGGCTGGGAAGGTATGTTTCTTTAACCAAAGCAGAAACCTAGATAACAGGTTGACCTATCTATACTGTTCTCTAGGCTACAGGTCACTGTCCCCTTACTACACACACACACATCCCCACCATCTGATTTTGGAGCTGTGTGTTAGGTATGTAACGTTCATGCCACAGAAAGAAAAAGCAGACTGCTAGGTACTCGATCCACCTTTCATATTTGTGAATCGGAAAGTGACATGGGAGGAGGAAAGTTTATGTAATATTAAAAATGTAGGGAATAACTCAGGACAGAGGCTGCACTTTAGAGTTTTTGACGGGTTCTTCTTGCTGTAGACTCCATGAGTCTGATGACCAAGGACAGGAGTCACCCATGGGGCATAGCATATGTGTACCATCTGGGAACTCCCCCTCTCGCAGATGTGTGCAGATTATTGTTTCATATCTGGGGCACACCCCCTTCAATCACCATGCATACACGAGGATGGGCTGGGTGTAGAAGATGTTTAGTCCCCATTTATAACACGATGTCCCACACTCTGATGCAAATTTTGATTCAATAAGGGCTTTTATTTTTCAAAGGAACCCACCAAGGGAAGCAGTCCCAAGGAATCAGTAGAAGTTAGTTCTACAGGGCCAAGTAAGATCCTTGAAGTAGCACAATGGGATTATATGTAAGTGTAAATCTAGTTGTATAGGGGCGGGGATTTGACAAGAGTGATGAGTTGTAATTGTCCAGAGAGCTCCTAGAGAGGAGCAGCATTGGGATGGAACGCATTCTATGCGAGGGCAGTCGAGATTCTTGTAACATCTCCAGAGTGGACGCAGGATCAAACTGATAGCAGTCAGTGAGTCTCAGATGCAAACAAATCAGTGTTTAAAGCAACAGTCATGGGAGATTATAGAATTCCATGGTGTTCCTACTAGGTGCGCCTGATGTCTAGGTCCCTGTGTCAAGTGGGGTACCTTTGGCATAGGCCCCCCCCCATTCTGATTTTGTAGGAAGCACTGTGAAAGGATTGCAATCTGGGAATCAAAGGCCACGGCAGGTCCCAATCCACCCATAGCGGATGGGCAGAATGGTATTAGGATTGAGAGATGTGCATGTGGTGCTCAGCCGTGCCCCTGTCTTCCTGCCACAGAGAGGACACAGGGTGAAGCCCAGTGGCTTTGGGAGGCAAAGAGTCTGAGTGAGCAGTTGACAGCGGCCTACACTGATGCCACTTTCCGCCGCATGACTCTGCTCAAGGTCTCCTCCAGTCTAGCCACGGACCCCTTGCTGGGCTGTGACCTGTCCATTGTCACAAAGCATGTCAGCAGCCCCACGCAAGAGCCTGTGGCGTTGCATGAAGCCTTGGCCACCTTGAACTCTGTCATGTGCGTGGAGGGCGAAGCTGGCAGTGGGAAGACGGTGCTGCTAAAGAAGATAGCTTTTCTATGGGCATCAGGATGCTGTCCCTTGTTAAACCGCTTCCAGCTGGTCTTCTACCTGTCCCTTGGTTCGACCAGACCAGACCAGGGACTTGCCAGCATCATTTGCGGCCAACTCCTAGGGACAGAGGGATCTGTTACCAAAATGTGCCTGCGAACCATCATCCAGCAGTTGAAGAATCAAGTCTTATTCCTTTTGGATGATTACAAGGAGATGTGTTTGCTCCCCCAAGTCATAGAGAAACTGATTCAAAAGAACCACTTGTCACAGACTGGCTTACTGATCGCCGTCTGCACAAACAGGGCCAGGGCCCTTCGCCACTACCTGGACAGGACTCTGGAGATCACGGTGTTCCCTTCCTACAACACCATCTACGTACTACGGACGTTCTTTTTGCATAACAGAAGCCATCTGCAGAGGTTTATGGTTCACTTCAGAATGAATGAGGATTTGCAGAGAATTCAGAAAACTCCCCTCTTTGTGGCTGCGGTCTGTGCCGACTGGTTTCGGCGTCCGTTCCACCAGTCCTTTGACGATGATGCGGTGTTCAAGTGCTACAAGGAATGCCTTGCTTTGAAGCACAGCGCCTCCGCTGAACTTCTGAAAGCCACTGTGTCCTCCTGCGGCGAGCTGGCTTTGAAAGGGTTTTTCGCATCTTGCTATGAGTTTGATGGCAGTGAGCTCACAGAAGCAGGGGTTGATGAAGATGACGACCTGACCATGAGTCTGATGAGCAGATTCTCAGCCCAGAGACTGAGACCAGTCTACCGGTTTTTAAATCCTGCATTTCAGGAATTTCTTGCTGGGACGAGGTTGATTGAACTCCTGGATTTGGACAGCAGGAGGACCAAGATTTGGGACTTTTTTATTTGAGACACATTGACTCATCCATCATGGCTGTAAGTCCCTATGGCAATTTCTTAAACTACATCTCTAATCGCACTTCAACAAAGGTGGGACCGAAAATTCTATCTCACTTGCTCCAGTTGATGAGTAATGAAGCATCATTGGAGATTATATCTGAAAATAATGACTATGCGAAGCAGCATCCGAGGATGTCAGAGAAGATGCAAATATTTAGGAGCCTGAGGCAAGTATCTCCGCAAGCTTACTTTTCACTGGTTTCGGAACACTTCCTGACTCTCGCCTTAAAAATCACTTATCAAAGCGACACTGTGGTCGCGTGTTCTCCATTCATTCTGAAATTCCTTCAAGGGAGGACCCTGACCTGGAAGGTACCGCAGTTACAGTACTTTTTCGACCACCCAGAAAGCCTGTTGCTATTGAGGAGTATCTAGGTCTTGATACAAGGAGTGAAAGGGGAGCCTAGGCCAGATTTTTCAGTCATGGCAGCATGCTTGGACAAATCGCAGGCACCGACCATAGATCAGGACTACACCTCGGTCTTTGAACCCATGAAGGAATGGGAGCAGGAGCTGGCTGAAAAAGAGGAGAGCTTGAAGAACTTCCTGAAGTCCAGCGCCAGGCACCACCGGACGTCGGAGCCGGCTACTGGAAACTCTCCAAAGCAGCCCAAGATTCCTCTCCTGCAAGTCCACGTGACCAGGGCCAATGCCGTGGACCAGGACACGCTCAGGGCTCTAACGGCAGCTTTGTCAGCTTCGCAGCACATCAAACTCCATTTAAGCCACAGCAGGGGCTTTATTGAAAGCATCCATCCAGCTCTGGAGCCGTGTAAGGCCTCCGTCACCAAGTGCTCCATAGGCAATGCTGAGCTCCGCACAGCGGAGCAGGAACTGCTTCTCACCCTGCCTTCCCTGGCATCGCTTCACGTTACAAGGTAACTACGTTTTGCGGGACCATTCTCATGTGTGATTCTGTTTCCCCACTGTTAGTTTTAGGTGGATGAAAACGTCTGTAGGCACAAGAACATAGATGCTCCTTTAAAATAAAAAGATTTATGTATTTGAAAGGTAGAGTTAGAGAGAGAAGGAGAGACAGAGCGAGAGAGAGAATCTTCCATCTGCTGATTCACTCCCCAAATGGCTGCAATGACCAGGGCTGTGTTAGGCTGAAGCCAGGAGCCAGGACCTTTTTTTTGGGTCCCACGTGTACACAAGGGCCCAAGTACTTGGGCCATCTTCCACTGCTCTCCCAGGCACATTAGCTCAGAAGTGGAGCAGCTGAGACTCCAACTGGAGCTACAGGCTTCATCCGCTGAACCACAGTGCCGGCCCCATAAATGCTCCTTGATAGACTAGATATAAGGGGCCAGCACTGTGGCGTAGTGAGTAAAGCTGCTCCTGTGGTGCCGGCATCCCATATGGGCGCCGGCTCAAGTCTTGGTTGCTCTACTTCCAATCCAGTTCCCTGCTAATGCACCTGGGAAAGCGACGGAAGATGGAGTGAACCAGCAGATAGAAGACTTCTCTCTCTGCCTCTTCCTCTCTCTGTAACTATGCCTCAAAACTAAATAATCTTTTTTTAAAAAAAGACAAGATACAAAACAAACATTCACTAATTTTTTTGTCAGTAGTATGAATTAGTGAATAACAGAATGGTTTTCAAGTAATTCAGATAAAGTATTAATATTTAATTTTATGTTCTCAGTAATCAGACATGAATTACTTGTTATTTGTGAATGGATGATCCCTAAGCGTAAGATGCTGCTTGGGTGCCAGTGTTGTGGTGCAGCAGGTTAAGCCGATGCATATGACGCTGCCACCCCATATCAGAGTGCTAGCTGGAGTCCTGGCTGCTCTGCTTCCAATCCAGCTTCCTGCTGATACACCTGGGAGAACAATGGATGATGGCTCAAGACTTGGGTCCCTGCCACCCGTATGGGAAACCCAGAAGGAGTTCTGGGTTCTTGGCTTCAGCCTGGTCCAGACCTGGTTGTTGTAGCCATTTGGAGAGTAAACCAGCAGATGGAAGATCTCTCCATCTCTCTCTCTCCCTCTCTCCCTCTGTCTGTCTATCTCTCTCTCCTCCGCCTCTCTCTGTCACTCTGCCTTTCAAATATGATACAAGGGGCTGGCGCTATGGCGTAGCAGGTAAAGCTGCTGCCTGCAGTGCCAGCATCCCATATGAGTGCCAGTTCGAGTCCTGACTGCTCCACTTTCGATCCAGCTCTCTGCTATGGCCTGGGAAAGCAGTAACTCTGTAACTATGTCTTTCCAATAAATAATCTTTTTTTAAGATTTTATTATTTATTTATTTTAGAGGTAGAGTTATAGACAGTGAGAGAGAAAGACCGAGAGAGAAAAGTCTTCCGTTGGTTCACTCCCCATATGGCCACAATGGCTGGAGCTGTGCCAATCCAAAGCCAGGAGCCATGTGGGTGCAGGGGCCCAAGCACCTGGACCATCCTCCACTGCCTTCCCAGCCACAGCTGAGAGCTGGATCGGAAGAGGAGCAACTGGGACTAGAACTGGTGCCCATATGGGATGCCGGGGCCGCAGGCAGAGGATTAACCTACTGCGCCACAGCGCCGGCCCCCAAGTAAATAATCTTTAAAAAAAAAAAAATACAGTACATAAATCCTATCTATCTAACTATCTATCAAAAGCTGAGGCTTGAAAATTACCCTCACCCTAACTACCTGTTGGGACAAAGGACTTGGCCTCTCTAGGAAATAGATAAAGAGCAAATAGTATATCATATTTATTTGTCTTTTCTTTAGCCTATATAAACAATATTTGATAGTTTTCAATGAGGACTTTACAGTCCTCCATTAAATTTATTCCTAGGTAGGTAACATTTTTTGAATAGCAGTATGAATGACAAAAGCCAGTTTTTATATTCTGTGTGTTGTTCGCATAGCTTTGGCTTTCCTCAGTTTCCCTGTAACATGCCAAGTTGTATCTCGTTTGTACATGAACCTTTTGGATCTGTGGGTTGATATTTATCATCAAATTTTGAAAAATTGCTATCTTTTTCTTAATAAAATTTGCTAAATAAAATTTACTTTTTAATTATGGTAATATGTATGCAACACACCCCCTTTTTAACCAGCTTAAAGTCTACGGTTCAGAGCACTAAGTGTGTTCACATTGTTGTACTGCCATCACCGCCATCCAGCCACAGAGTTTTTTTTCATCTTGCAGCATTGAACTACTTTACCCATTAGGCAGTGACTCCTCCCTCCCACCAGCCCAGTCTGGTAACATCAATTCCACTTTTCGTCTCTTTGAATGTGCCCTTTTTTTTTTTTTTTTTAAAGATTTATTTATTTATTTGGAAGGCAGAGTTACTGAGAAAAAGAGAGAATCTTCCATCTGCTGGCTCACTCCTCACATGGCCACAAAGGCTGGAGCTGGACCAATCTGAAGCCAGGAATTAGGAGTATCTTCCGGGTCTCCCAAGCGAGTACAGGGGCACAGGTACTGGGGCCGTATTCTGCTGCTTTCCCAAGTGCATTAATAGCTGGATCAGAATAAAAAAGTGGAACAGCTGGGACTCGAACTGGCATTCATATGGGATGCTGGCACTGCAAGTGGAGGCTCACCCTACTATGCCACAGCGCCAGCCCCAAGATATTTTATATACATAGAGTCGTGGAATATTTGTTCTTTTGTGTCTAGCATATGTCACTTAGTATAGAATTTTCAAGATACACTATCTTTGTAGGATGTACCAGAACTTCATTCCTTTTTACAGATGAATAAGAAGGCATTGTATAGATCCATCACTTTTTGTTTGTTTTATTCTTTTGTTGATGGACAGATTATTTTCATCTTCTGGCTACTGTGAATAATGCTGCAATGAACATTGAGATTACAACATCTGAGTCCCAGTTTACAATTATTTTTGAGTCTACACCTAGTAGAGGAATTTCTGGTTCATATGGTGATTCTATGTTTAACTTAAAAGTGTTTTAGAAGTTTATTTGAGGGCCGGCGCTGAAGCTCAATAGGGTAATCCTCCACCTGTGGCACCAGCACACTGGGTTCTAGTCCTGGTTGGGGTGCTGGATTCTGTCCCGGTTGCTTCTCTTCCAGTCCAGCTCTCTGCGGTGGCCCGGGAAGGCTGTGGAGGATGGCCCAGGTCCTTGGGCCCTGAACCTGCATGGGAGACCATGAGGAAGCACCTGGCTCCCTGCTTTGGATCGGTGCAGCGCACCGGTTGTAGTGGCCATTTGGGGGGTGAACCAACGGAAAAGGAAGACCTTTCTCTCTGTCTCTCTCTCTCACTGTCCACTCTGCCTGTCCAAAAAAAAAAAAAAAAAAAAAAAAAGAAGAAGAAGAAGAAGAAAGAAGAAGAAAGAAGAAGAAGAAGAAGAAGTTTATTTGAGAAGTAGAGAGAGAGACAGACACAGAAAGCGCCCATATGCTGGTTCACTCCCCAGATGCCTGCTATGGCTGGAGGCCTGAAGCCAAGAGCTGGAAACTCAATCCAGGTTTTCATGTGAGTGGCAGAGACTCAGCGACTCAAGCTGTCACTTCTGCCTCCTAGAGTCTGCATTAGCAGGAAGCGGAATCAGGAGCCGGAGCCAGGATTGAACCCAGACACTGGGCTACGGCGTGGAGCTGTTCTAACTGGCGTCTTGCCTTTTCTGCTGGGCCAATCAGCTGCCTCTGTGTTTAACCGTACTGATTAAACTCATGGTGCCATTTTACATTCCCACAGCATTCTACGAGAGCCCCAGTCTCTCCACGTTCTTCTCAACACATGCTGTTTTTTATTTAGATTATCATAAAGACATTTTATGAGGGGGCACGAAGTGGTTGCTCCTTCTGGTTTTGATTCATGTTTCTCTGGTTGCTAATGGCATCGAGCATCTGCCCTTTGCTGTGCTCATAGTGGATATTGACTGAACTTTTTTTGGAGGAATGGTGATTCAAGTCCTCTGTCCATTTTTAAGTTGTGTTTTTGTTGTCACTAAGTCGTAGGAGTTCTTTGTGTAGTCTGCATACTAAGCTCTTTTCAGATAACACAGTTTGAAAATATCTCTCACTCTGTAGATTGTCATTCCACCTTATTTATTTATTTATTTTTTGACAGGC
This sequence comes from Oryctolagus cuniculus, assembly GCF_964237555.1. Classification (NCBI taxonomy): domain Eukaryota; kingdom Metazoa; phylum Chordata; class Mammalia; order Lagomorpha; family Leporidae; genus Oryctolagus; species Oryctolagus cuniculus. Next base: position 39,602,818 of record NC_091445.1, on the reverse strand, counting down.
AGAGTGGACAGTGAGAGAGAGAGACAGAGAGAAAGGTCTTCCTTTTCCATTGGTTCACCCTCCAATGGCCACTGTGGCCAGTGTGCTGCGGCCGGCACACAGCGCTGATCTGAAGCCAGGAGCCAGGTGCTTCCTCCTGGTCTCCCATGGGGTGCAGGGCCCAAGCACTTGGGCCATCCTCCAGTGCACTCCCGGGCCACAGCAGAGAGCTGGCCTGGAAGAGGAGCAACCGGGACAGAATCCGGTGCCCCGACCAACCGGGACTAGAACCCGGGGTGCCAGCGCCGTAGGCAGAGGATTAGCCGCGGCACTGCAGGTGGAGGATTGAGCCACGGCACCGGCCTCCACCTTATTTTTTAATGTCCTTCCATGCACAAACATTTTGAAACTTTGGTGAAGTCCAGTGTCTCTATTTTCATTTTGTTGTCAGTGCTTATGGTGTCATAGTTAGGAATCTACCACCCAATCCAAGGTCGTGATATTTTCTTCTAGAGTTGTATGGTTCTAGCGCTTGTATTTAGGTTGTCGAGCTCTTTTGAGTTAAGCTTTTCTGTGTGGTGGGAGGCAGAAGTCGAATTTCATTCTCTTGCCTGTATTCCCATGCCACTTGCTGAAGACATGTGGGAACCAAACAGCACCAGAGTCCAGAGAGTAGGCCAGGGCCACTCATCCAGGACTCACTCAGCATCCTGTCAGTAAGTGCTGCAAAAAGCAGTATCATCAACGTGGTTTTTTTTTTTTTTTTTTTTTTGACAGGCAGAGTTAGACAGTGAGTGAGAGAGAGAGAGAGAAAGGTCTTCCTTCCGTTGGTTCACCCCCCAAATGACTGCTATGGCCGGCACTGTGCCGATCCGGAAGCCAGGAGCCAGGTGCTTCCTCCTGGTCTCCCATGTGGGTACAGGGCCCAAGGACTTGGACCATCCTCCACTGCCCTCCCAGGCCACAGCAGAGAGCTGGACTGGAAGAGGGGCAACCAGGACAGAATCCGGCGCCCCGACCGGGACTAGAACCCGGTGTGCCGGCGCCGCAAGGTGGAGGATTAGCCTAGTGAGCTGCAGTGCTGGCCCTTCAACATTCTTACCATCAGTCCTTTCAAAAGCAGAATGCCATATAGTATGTAAAGGGTTTTCACTTGAAAAAGCAAAAATAATGAAAATGACAGTTCCACAACTTCCTCCTGCAACTGTTTAGATTAATCATGGGAAACTGTGTGCTGCTTTCCAGACCAAGTCTTTCCTAATTTGGACAAATTTCTGCCCTGAAAGAACTATCTGTGAATCTACAGGGCAACCTAAATGTTTTCTCAGTCCTCCCTGAAGACTCTGCAAGCTTCCACCAGATGGAGAAATCACTGGTCCGCGTGTCGGCTGAGTGTGATCCTTCCAAACTAGGTGAGGGCGGCACTTGGATGCACTTCTTTTCGCATCAGTTGAAAAAGCTACTTGGCCAGTAACTTCCCAGTGAAAGCTTCTGGGCACTAAGAGAGGGTGGGGCCTGTGTATCCATGGTAACTTGTGGGCACAGCACTTTCTTACAAAGAGGGCGGAGAGTTCTTCCCGATTGTGGAACCTCTGTTCGATGTTACTTGTTTTAAGCACCTCCCAACAATCAACTTATTTAGTCTTAATATCCACTCTGTCAGGTAAAGGTGCTATTAGACTGCCATTTTACAGCTGGGGAAATTGGAGCAAAGAGAGACGGAGTATTGTGCTCAAGAAATGTAGATTGAGGGGCTGGCGCTGTGGCTCAGTGGGTTAACGCCCTAGCCTGAAGCACCGGCATCCTATATGGGCGCCGGTTTGAGTCCCGGCTGCTCCACTTCCTATCCAGCTCTCTGCCATGGCCTGGGAAAGCAGTAGAAGATGGCCCAAGTGCTTGGGCCCCTGCACCGCGTGGGAGACCCAGAAGAAGCTCCTGGCTCCTGATTTTGGATTGGTGCAGCTCTGGCTGTTGCGGCCAATTGGGGAGTGAACAATCTGATGGAAGACCCCCCCACTCCCGTGTAACTTTGACTTTCAAATAAATAAAAATAAATCTTAAAAAAAAAAAAAGAAATGTAGATTGAAATACTGGAATTTTGACTCCAAAGTCTGAACACTTAACTGCCTGTCCAAAATAGCTTCTAGAGTTCTTTCTTTTTGTATCAGTTACTCAGGGGGAAGGAAACAGGCTGGGTGGGAGGATGAGAAGCATTCCCCTGATCCTTACCAACCCGCCCTCCTGGTCCATAGACAACCTGTGAATTGTTCTGAAATTCATCATCTAGCACGATGACTTCGGTGCTGTCAACTCCTTAATTTAGTCACAGTGAACACTGAAAGCTGAAGAAATGTAGAGCTCTATGGAAGGGACGTGCACAGTTGCATGCAACATTTTCGCTGGTGCTGAAGCTGGAAGTGGTACTTTTCTTACACACGGCAGAAATTTTTGCAGCACATTTAGGCTGCGTTTCAAAGCTGTCATTCCTTGGGTGGTGCTCTGTGCAGTACGCACACTGTGTAACGGCAGTGCACAGCCTAAGAGGCGTTGGGATGTTAAAGCTAAAGGTGATCTTCCTAAGTCAGAGCCCTTATTTTATTGAAAAGAAAACTGGTCCCCAGGGAGGGTCAGTGACTTGACCAAGTTCACACTTGAGAGTTGCAGAACCTACAGTGAAGGCCAAAGCGGCCCGATTTTTAAATTATTACATCGTGGTGCCTTGTTTTAATTAAGTAATGTTGCAAGAAAACAATAAATTATAAACAAACAAATTCTGAGGGCATTTGTCATCTCTAATTTCTTGAATTGAAAATATGATAATGTAAAATATCTTGATATTTTATAGTCAAAATGATTCAGAATTCTCCAAACCTTCATGTTTTCCACCTGAAATGTGACTTCTTTTCAGATTTTGAGTCTCTTAAGACTGCACTTGCTTCCTGCAAGAAACTGAAAGAAATTGTGTTTTCTGGACCATTTTTTGAAGCCATCCCCTTTGATAAGTATTATCATCTTAAAATTTTGGTTTAAGGTGTTTTTGTGGACAAAGGCATATCAATACTCTCTTAAATATAAGGCAATTTTTAAAATATTTATTTATTTGAAAGGCAGAGTTACAGAGAGAGAGAGATCTTTCACTCACTGGTTCACTCTCCAAATGGCCACAAAAGCTGGACCAGGCAGAAGCCAGGAGCCAGGAGCTTGGAGCCTCCTCTGGGTCTCCTATGTGGGTGGCAGGGGCCCAAGCACTTGGACCATCTTCTGCTTTCTCAGGAGCATTAGCAGAGAGCTGGATCACTAGTGGAGCAGCCAGGACTTGAACCAGTGCCCAAATGGGATGCTGGCACTGCAATCAGCGCCTTTACCCACGGTGCTACCGCGCCAGCCCCATCAGGCAAATTTTTAAAAAATATATTGATGTGAGGGACTGGCACTGTGGCATAGTGGGTAAAGCCACCACCTGCGGTGCCGGCATCCCATATAGGGGCCAGTTGGAGACCCGGCTGCTATGGCCTGGAAAAGCTGTAGAAGATGGCCCAAGTGCTTGGGCCCCTGAACCCACGTTGGAGACCTGGAAGAAGCTCCCAGCTCCTGGCTTCAGATTGACACAGCTTTGGCCATTGTGGCCATTTGGAGAGTGAACCAGCAGATGGAAGACGCCTCTCTCTGTGCCTCTGCCTCTCTGTAACTCTGCCTTTCAAATAAATAAATAAATGTTTTTTTAAAAAGTTTAAAAAAATATATTGATGTGAAAGAGCAAAACTGATACCCACTCTTAAATAAATTTCACCAATAAGAAGACATTTCTCTCTAGAATTTAAAACATTTCTAGTTACCAATATTATTTCCTGAGCAAAAATTTGTTTTCTCTGCTTAGTCATACTAATTAAATCTGAATTATATGAATTTTGATTATTTTTTAAATACTCTCATTGTGAAGATGTTATGCAGTTATGAGAAGTAGCTGACATCACTGAATTATTATTTTTCCTCTCCTAGTCACCATTTTGCCAAATTTTATTTCTCTGAAGATATTGAATCTTGAATTCCAACAATTTCCTGATCAGGAAACATCTGAAAAATTTGGTATGTTTATGAAACAGTGCTTTTTCACTTAGGACTCCTACCCTCCAAATGCCTCAAATGCCTTCACTATTTTTTTTTTAAGATTTTATTTATTTATTTGAGAGGTAGAGTTACAGACAGTGAGAGGGAGAGAGAGAGAAAGGTCTTCCATCTGCTGGTTCACTTCCCAAATGGCTACAATGGCTGGAGCTGTGCCGATCTGAAACCAGGAACCAGGAGCTTCTTCTGAGTCTCCCATGCGGGTGTAGGGGTCTCAGTACCTGGGCCATCTTCTACGCTTTCCCAGGCCATAGCAGAGAGCTGGATCAGAAGAGGAGCAGCTGGGACTAGAACCAGCGCCCATATAGGATGCTGGTGCTTCAGGCCAGTGCCTTAACCCACTGTGCCACAGCGCCGGCCCCTTCACTATTGTTTTTATAGCATTTCTCACACTTTACCTCATTCAAAGCAACATTGCCAGAGTTGAGGCAGGATGCACAGGGAGCTGGTCTAGAGTGGCAACACTAATGATGTTGCTAACATTAGTGATGTCACCTCTCCCTCTCGACAAGACACAGCCACGAGCCACTGGATCCCGGTCACCTCTTTCCTGAGTGAGCAGCCCTCTTAACCACTGACCAATCTGTGCTTCATTATAATAGTAAAAACACAGCCCCTGGGAGGAGACTGAAGATGCTAATGAGCAGACATTGTATGGTAGAACATGATATCCCCACTGGGCTTGGGCAGAGACCCACCTGGACATGGTAAAGAGTGCATCCAAGCTGAAAACAAAACAAAACAAAACAAAAAAAAACAAAAACAAAAACAAAAACAAAAACAAAAACAAAAAAACAAAGAATCTACTGCAGCCCGCAGGGTGCAGCTCATCCTCCAGTGGGAGCACACTTATACTCAGCCCCCAGTGTGTCCTTTCGCTGGCAGTCAACCCTGTCTTCTGGACAAGAACTTGAAACACTGGCAGCACACGGAAGCCCATTCTGGGTCAGATGGTATGGTCTGAGCACTTGCAGCAAGAGCAACAGCCCTGTTCGAATTGACAGATCTCATGGAGCTGCTTATGACTGACCCATCTTGCTCGCAAAGATTCAATGGAGCAAAAGGCCTAGATTTTGATTTCTCCATACTGTCCTCTCTTCAGGGAGCAAGACCCCAAGGAGAAATGGCTGATTCAAGAAAACTCACCCTAACACTCTCCCTCGCGCTAATCCAAACCCTAAACCTAGTCCTAGCCCTAGCCCAAACCCTAACCCTATCCCTAGCCCTAAAACTAACACTAACCCTAGCCCTAGACCTAGCCCTAGCACTAACCCTAAACCTAGCCCTAACCCTAACTGTAGCCCTCGCCCTAAACCTAAACCTAACCCTGCCCTAACCCTAACCCAAACCCTAACCCTAACCCTAACCCTAGCCCTAGCACTAACCCTAACCCTAGCCCTAACCCTAACCCTAACCCTAACACTACCAAGAACCCTAGCCCTAGCCCTAGCTCTAGCCCTAACACTAACACTAACCCTAGACCTAGCCCTAGCCCTAACCCTACCCTAACCCTAGCTCTGAACCTAACCCTAACCCTAGCCCTAAACCTAACCCTAACCCTAGCCTTAGCCCTAGCCCTAAACCTAAACCTAACCGCAACCCTAACCCTAACCCCAACCTTAACCCAACTTAGCACTAACCCTAACCCTAGCCCTAGCCCTAGCCCTAGCCGTAGCACTAACCCTAGCCCTAGCCCTAGCCCTACCCCTAGCCCTAACCCTAATACCCTAACCCTAAACATAGCCCAAAACCTAACCCTAACCATAACACTAACCCTAGCCCTAACCCTAACCCTAGCCATAGCCCTACCCTAACCCTAATCATAACCCTAACCCTAAACCTAACCCTAGCATTAGCCCTAACCCTAACCCTAGCTCTAGCCCAAACCCTAACCCTAACCGTAACCCTAGCCCTAGCCCTAGCCCTAAACCCAAGCCTATCTCTAACCCTAGCCCTAACCTTAAACCTTAACCTAACCCTGCCATAAACCTAGCCCTAGCCCTAGCCCTAACCCTAACTGTAACCCTAACCATAGCCCTAAACCTAACCTTAACCCCAGCCCTAGCCCTAGCCCTAACCGAAACCCCAACACTAACCCTAACCCAAGCCCTAACCCTAACCCTAAGCCTTACCCTAACCCTAAACCTAGCCCTAGCACTAGTCCTAGCCCTAACCCTAACCTTAACCCTAATCCTAGCCCTAGCCCTAGTCCTAACCATAACTCTACCCCTAAACCTAACCCTAATATAACTCTGACCCTAGCATTAGCCCTAGCCCTAACCCTAACCGTAACCATAACCCTAGCTCTAGCCAAACCCTAACCCTAGCCCTAAATCTAGCCCTAGCCCTAATGCTAGCCCTAGCCCTAGCCCTTGCCCTTGCCCTAGCCCTAGCCCTAACCCTAACCCTAAGCCTATCTCTAACCCTAGCCCTAACTTTAAACCTTAACCTAACACTGCCATAACCCTAGCCCTAGCCCTAGCCCTACCCCTAACCTTAACCCTAGCCGTAGCCCAAACCCTAAACATAACCCTAGTCCAAGCCCTAACCCTAACCCTAAACCTAGCCCTATCCCTAGCCCTACCCCTAACTCTAGCCCTAACCTTACCCTAACCTAACCCTAGCCCTAGCTCTAACCCTAAACCTAACCCTAACCCTAACCCTAAGCCTAGCCCTAAACCTAAACCTAACCCTAACCCTAGCCCTAGCCCTAACCTTAACAATAACCCTAGCCCTGGACCTAGCCCTAGCACTAACCCTAATCCTAACCCTAACCCTAACCCTAACCATAGCCCTCGCCTAAAACCTAAACCTAACCCTGACCCTAACCCTAACCCAAACCTAACCCTAACCCTAAACCTAGACCTAGCTCTAACCCTAACCCTAAACCTAACCCTAACCCTAGCCCTAGCCCTAACCTTAACAATAACCCTAGCCCTGGACCTAGCCCTAGCACTAACCCTAATCCTAACCCTAACCCTAGCCCTAACCCTAACCCTAGCCTTAAACATAACCCTAACCGCAACCCTAACCCTAACCCCAAACCCTAACCCTAAGCCTAACCCCAACCTTAACCCAAACTGAGCCTTAACCCTAACCCTAGCCATAGCCCTAGCCCTAACCCTAACCCTGGCTCTAGACCTAACACTAAACCTAGCCATAACGTTAAGCCTAGCCCTAGCCCTAAACCAAACCCTATCCCTGGCCCTAACCCTAACCCTAACCCTAACCCTTACCCTAACCCTAGCCCTAGCCCTAGCCCTAGCCCTAGCCCTAACCCTAACCCTAACCCTAACCCTAACAAGAGCCCTAGCCCTAACCCTAACCCTAATCTTAACCCTAACCAAGCCCTAACCCTAACCCTAACGCTAGCCCTAGCCCTAGCTCTAATCGTAACCCCTACCCTAGCCCTAACCATAGCCCTAACCCTAACCCTAGCACTACTCCTAGTGCTAACCCAAGCCCTAACCCTAATCATAGCCCTAGCCGTAACCCTAACCCTAACCCAGGACGTAAACCTAACCCTAACCCTAATCCTAACACTAACCCTAGCCCTAACGCTAACCCTAACCCTAGCCCTAGCCCTAAACCTAACCCTAATCCCTAATCCCTAACCCTAACACTACCCCTAGCTCTAAACCTAACCCTAGCCCTATTCCTAGCCCTAACCCGAACCCTAACCCTATCCCTTAACATAGGCCTAGCCCTGACCCTAACCCTAGCTCTAGACCTAGCTCTAGCTGTAACCCCAACCCTAACCCTAGTCTTACCCCTAAACCCAACGCTAAACCTAACACTAGCCTTAACCTGAACACTAACCCTAACCCTAGCCCTAACCCTAACCCTAGCCCTAACACCAACCCTAACCCTAGCCCTACCCCTAACCCCAACCCTAACCCTAAACCTAGCCCTAGTCCTAACCCTAACCCTAACCCTAGCCATAACCATAAACCTAACCCGAACCCTAACCCTAACCCTAGCACTATGCCTAACCCTATCCCTGACCCTAACCCTAAACCTAGCTCTAGCCCTAACGCTAACCCTAACCCTAACCCTAACACTAGCCCTAGCCATAGACCATATTCTAACCCTAACAATAACCCTACAACTAGCCCTACCTCTAACCCTAACCCTAGCGCTGGCTTAACCCTAGCCCTAACACTAACCCTAACCCCAAACCTGACCCTAAACCTAGCCTTAACCCTAACCCTAACCCTAGCCCCAGCCCTAAATATAACCCTAACCCTAACCCTAGCCCTAACCCAAACCGTAACCATAGACCTAGCCCTAACCCTAACCCTAGCCCTAGCCCTAACACTAACCCTAACCCTAACCCTAAGCCTAGCTCTAGCCCTAACCCTAACCCTATCCTAACCCTAACCCTGGCCTTAACCCTAACCCTTACACTAGCACTAACCCTAACCCTAATCCTAACCATAGCACTAGCCCTAGAACTAACCCTAACCCGAATCCTAACCCTAACCCTAGCCCAAACCCTAACAATAGCCCTAACCCTAACCCTAACCCTAAACCTAGTCCAAGCCCTAATCCCAATCCTAACCCTAATCATAACCCTAACCTTAACACTAGCCCTAGCCCTAACCCTAACCCTAGCCCTAAACCTAAACCTAACCCTAGCCCAAGCCCTAATCATAACCCTAACCCTAGCCCTAACCATAACCCTAACCATAGGCCTAGCCCTAACCCCAACCCCAACACTAACCCTAGCCCTAGCCCTAACCCTAACCCTAGCCCTAGCCCTAACCCTAACCCTGGCCTTAACCCTAACCCCAACCCCTACCCTAGCCCTAATCCTAACCCAACTCTAGCCCTAGCACTAGCCCTAACCCTAACCAAAACACTAAACCTAGCCCTAGCCCTAGACCTACCCGTAATCCAAACGCTAGCCCTAACCCTAACCCTGACCCTAACCTCAAACCTAGCCCTAGGCCTAGCCCTAACCCTAACCCTAACCCTAGCCCTAACCCTAACCCTTACCCTAGCCCTAACCATAACCCTAACCCTAACACTAGCACTAGTCCTAGACCTATCCCTAACCCTAACCCTAGCCCTAACCCTAACCCTAGCACTAGTCCTAACCCTAACCCTAGCCCTAACCCTATCCCTAAACATAGAAATAGCAATAACCCTAACCCTAACCATAGAACTAGCCCAAGCCCTAACCCTAACCCTAAGCATAGTCCAAGCCCTAACCCAAACCTAACCCTAGCCCTAACCCTAGCCCTAGCCCTAGTCCTAACCCTAACCCTAGCTGTAACCCTAACCCTAAACCTAAACATAGCCATAGCCCTAACCCTAGCCAAAACCTAACCCTAGCCCTAACCCTAGCCCTAGCCCTAACCCTAACCCTAACCCTAGCCCTAACCCAAGCCCTAACCATATCCCTAGACCTAGCCCTAACCCTAACCCTAACCCTAGCCCTAGACCTAACACTAACCCTAGCCCTAACCCTGACTAGCATTAGCCCTAACCCTAACTTTAACCCTAAGCCTAAACCTAGCTCTAGCCCTAACCCTAGCCCTAACCCTAACCCTAGCCCAAGCCCTAACCCTAACCCTAATCCTAGCTCTAACCCTAGCCCTAGCCCTAACCTAACCCTAAACATAGCCCTAGACCAACCCTAAAACTAACCCCAGCCCTAGACCTAGCACTAGCCCTAACCCCAACCTAACCCTAACCCTGGCCCTAACCCCAACCCTAAACCTAACCCTAGCCCTAGCCCTAACCCTAACCCTAACCCTGGCTCTAGCCCTAACCCTAACCCTAGCCCTAGCCCTAGCCCTAGCCCTAGCCCTAGCCCTAGCCCTAGCCCTAACCCTAACCCTGGCCCTAACGCTAACCCTAACCCTTACCCTAGCCCTAATACTAACCCTAACTCTAGCCCTACCCCTAACCCTAGCCCTAGCCCTAACCTTAACCCTAACCCTAACCCTAGCCCTACCCCTAACCCTAGCCCTAACCCTAACCCTAACCTCAAACCTCGCCCTAGCCCTAGCCCTAGCCCTAACCCTAACGCTAGCCCTAACCATAACCCTAATACTAACCCTAGCACTAGTCCTAGTCCTAACCCTGGCCCTAACCCTAACCCTAGCCCTAGTCCTAACCCTAACCCTAACCCTGGCCCTAACCCTACTATTAAATATCATACCTGAAAATCCTCCTGGATTCTATGCAAAGGATTTGTCCAAGAGCTTCAGCTCATGACTTTTATATAAAGCAGGGATCAGCAAAATACAGCTAGAGCCCTTGAGCAGAGAATGATTTTCATATTTTTAAAGGGTTAAAAACAGATGTGAAGCGGGACCATCAACAGCCAAAGGAAACTAAAGTGTTCAGTCTGGCCCACTACAGAGAAATGAATTATCCATGACAAAGTGTGTCTGTTACAAAAGCTCACCGTGCATACTAGTCCAGTTCGCACCAAGGTCATTCCTCACCCCCTGATGTGCACCCTTAGGGTTCCAAACTGCCCCGTTTCTGAGCACATATCCCGGCCACTCCCACCCACCATCCTTCCACTGTGTCTCCATGAGTAAAACCGCCTAAATTCTCAGCTTCTTTGCTGAATAGTCCCTGTACATTCTTGATCTAATTCCTTATTTTCAGGCTTTTTTGTTAACTATGACTCACAGTAAGAAATTTTACATCAGGGCTACCTGTGACACCAGCAACCCATAGGGACACCAGTTTGAGTCCTGGCTGCTTCACTTCCAATCCAGCACCCTGCTATGGCCTGGGAAAGCAGTAGAAGATGGCCCAAGTGCTTGGGCCCCTCCTACACCCAACGTGGGAGACCCGGAAGAAGCTCCTGACTCCTGGCTTTGGCCTGGCTCAGCCCTGGACATTGCCACCATCTGGGGAGTGAACCAGTGGATGGAAGAATTCTCGCTCTCTTTCAAATAAATAATCTTTAAAATGAAGTGATAAAAGCTTTCATATAAAAACATTTTACATCAAAACAGTACACAACAGATATTTATATACATACTGAAGTTTCATAAAAATAATTTACCTGTGGCACAGTTAAGCTGCAGTCTATAACACCAGAGTGCTGCTTCAAGTCCTGGCTGCTTCACTTTTTTTTTTTTTTTTTTAAGATTTCTTTTTTTTTTTACAGGCAGAGTTAGACAGTGAGAGAGACAGAGAGAAAGGTCTTCCTTCCGTTGGTTCACCTTCCAAATGGCTGCTACGGCCGGCGCGCTGCGCCGATCCGAAGCCAGGAGCCAGGTGCTTCCTCCTGTTCTCCCATGCAGGTGCAGGGTCCAAGCACTTGGGCCATCCTCCACTGCCTTGCTGGGCCATAGCAGAGAGCTAGACTGGATGGACTGGAAGAGGAGCAACTGGGACAGAATCCGGTGCCCCAACCGGAACTGGAACCCCGGGTGCCGGCGCCACAGGCGGAGGATTAGCCTAGTGAGCCGCGGTGCCGGCCAAGATTTATTATTTATTTGAGAGGCAGAGTTTACAGAGAGGGATTTACAGACAGAGATCAGAGAGCTGGACCAGAAGTGGAGCAGACAGGACTTGAACAGGGGATTAACCTGGTAAGCCACAACACAGATCCGTTTCACTTCTGATGCAGCTCCTGGCTAATGTGTGTGGGAAGGCAGTGGGAGATGACCCACGTGCCTGGGCCTCTGCCACCTATGTGGGAGACGCAGATGGAGTTCCTCCTGTCCCAATCCTAGCCATGGTGAATATTTGGGGAGTGAACCAGTAGGTGGAAGCTCTCATTCTCCCCTCCTCTGTTGTTCTGCCTTTCAAATAAATTAAAAACAAAACAAAGAAAAAAAAAAACTCAATAAACAAAGCTATCTAAAAATCTGATTTTATCAATACCTGAATATAATGAGAGCTCAGAAATAGCTTTTTGGTTGCTTACTGCACAGCTAACTCTTCTACTCTCTCCTCACAGGCTTTTACCTCCTCCACTCCACCAAACACCTCTTCAGGGGGCATCAGTGACCTCGACATTGCTAAATGCAGTAGGTTTTCAGCCTCCTCCTTCCCTGTGGGTAGCAGCGAACCTACAGGAACCTACAGGAAGCTTGGATAGCTTCTACCGCTGCCACTCTCTCAAATGCTTTCTCCATCTGCCTTCCAGGTCATCCCTCCAGACTTTCCTCCTCACTCACTCCGAGCTCCTTCCCAGTCTCCTTTGCGGTTTTTCTTCTTATCTGAACTCTAGCCATAGGCAGTTCTCTGCCAGCTTCTCTAAGGGCACTTCCTGGGCCAGCTCATCAGCTGAATGGTTATGTTAACTTACTCATTTCCATACCTGGCACACACTCTCCATTCATTTCCAACTACTATTAACGGGCATCTCACATTTCATTGGTCTAAAACCCAACACCTGTCACAAAAGTACTCTCTGGGTAGACGTCCATTTCACAGAACTCCAACTTCATCCTTCCAGTTGATTAGGCCACAAACCTTGGAGTCATCCGCGGCTCCGCTCCATGCTGCATGTAACCTACTGGCAAATCTGGCTAGCTCCACTTGCAAGGCCCTCAGATCCAGCTATTATGACCCAATGCTTCCTCCCTTGAAATCTATAATGTTCAACACAGAAGTCAGGAGGCTCTTTCTGTAACATCAGTCACATCACACTGTACCTTTGGTTCAAAATCTTCCGAGGTGGGGTCAGTGTTGAGGCACAGTGGGTTAAGCTGTGCCCTGCAATGCCAGCATTCCATGAGAGCTAATTTGAATCCTGGCTGCTCCACTTGCAATCCAGCTCCCTACTAATGTGCCTGGGAGAGCAGCGGAAGATGGCCCAAGTAGTTGGGCCCCTGCTACCCATGTGGGAGACCCAGATGAAGTTCCAGCCTCCTGGCTTTGGCCTAGCCCAGCACCAGCTGTTGAGGCCATTTGGGGAGTGAGCCAGTAGATGGAAGATCTCTCTCCCTCTAACTCTGCTTTTCAATTAAATAAATAAATAAATAAATAATAAATATTTGAGAGGAAGAGTTACATAGCGGGAGAGAGACAGAAAGTTCTTCCCAAATGGCTGCAACAGCTGCAGCTGTGCTGATCTGAAGCCAGGAGCCTGTAGCTTCCTCCAGATCTCCTACCTGGGTGCTTGGGCCATCCTCTGCTGCCTTCCCAGGCCATAAGCAGAGAGCTGGATTGGAAGAGCAGCTGAGACATGAACTGGTGCCCATATGGGATGCTGGTGCCGCAAGTGGAGGTTTAGCCTACTACACCACAGCGCTGACTCCCAATACATTTTTTTAAACTATTTATTTTTGAAAGTCAGTTACAGAGAGAGAAGGAGAGAGATCTTCCATGGTTCACTCCCCAAATGGCTTTTTCTGGGTCTCCCACGCAGGTAAGGGGCCCAAGTACTTGGGCCATCTTCCACTGCTTTCCAGGGCATATGAGCAGGAAGCTGGATCAGAAATGGAGCAGCTGGGACTTGAATCAGTGCCCATATGGGATGATGATGTTGCAGATGGCAGCCTTACCAGCTATACCACAATGCTGGCCTGCTGCCAATATATATATATATTTTTTATTTATTTATTTGAAAGGCAGAGTTAGAGAGAGGCAGACGTAGAGAGAGAGAGGTTTTCCACCTGCTAGCTCACTCCCCAGATGGCTACAACAGCTGGAGCTGTGCCAATCCAAAGCCAAGAGCCAGGAGCTTCTGCCAGGTCTCCCACACGGGTGCAGGGGCCCAAGCACTTGGGCCATCTTCTACTGCTTTTCCAGGCCATAGCAAGAGAGCTGGATCAGAATTGCAGCAGCTGGAACTCAAACCGGCACCCATATGGGATGCCAGCACTACAGGTGGCGGCTTTACCTGCTATACCACAGTGCCGGCACCGCCAATATATTTTTAGGAGGATGATTTGTTTGAAAGGCAGAGCAACACATAGAGGACAGATTTTCTGTCTGCTGGGTCACTCCCCAAATAGCTGTAATGGCTAGTGCTGGTCCAGGCCAAAGACAGGAGTCTAGAACTCCATCAGGGTCTCCTATGTGGGTGGCAGGGGCCTAAGCACTTGGGCCATCTTCCACTGCCTTCCCAGACACATTAGCAAGGACCTTGATTGGAAATGAAGCAATCAGCACTCTGATATGGGATGCAGCATTGCAACCAGCTGCTTAATCCACCATGCCACAGTGCTGGCCCCAACCTGCCAACAGTTTATATAAATATGCTGACGGTAGAAAATACTGGTTGGTTGTCAGAAAATATATTTTATAAAACTGCACTTATACCTTATACAAGAAAGCTTTATCACAGAACCTCCTTATCTGCAAAGCTTACTTGAATACTTAGTAAGTTCTTGCAGTTACTAATATACCAGGGGAGCTTAACTGATTCAGCCTGCTCATCCAATACCTCTGACAGGAAGAGCACTTATAGTAATGTCTTCCTCCACTAAGTAGACGGGGGAGAATCCCAGGGGCATGGACACCATTAGGCTACATAGGAACAGTAACTGAATGGAGAAGGTGCTAAGGTCAATGAATGGCTGGGTAGCTAGCTGTGTTGGGCAGCAGGTGAGTGGGAGAAGCAGAGACAGACAAGGGAAGGTACAGAAAGAATGACGTGACTCCTAAGAAATGGAAGCCTTGGGGGCTGGCGCCGTGGTGCAGTGGGTTAATCCTCTGTAGCACTGGCATCCCGTGTGGACGCCGGTTCTAGTCCCAGCTGCTCCTCTTCCAATCCAGCTCTCTGCTGTAGCCTGGGAGAGCAGAAGATGGCCCAAGTCCTTGGGCCCCAGCACCCACGTGGGAGGGAAGCACCTGGCTCCTGGCTTTGGATTGGTGCAACTCCAGCTGTGCGGCCATTTGGGGAGTAAACCAATGGAAGGAAGATCTGCCTCTCCCTCTCACTGTAACTCTACCTGTCAAATAAAATAAAAAATCTTAAAAAAAAAAAAGAAAAAAAAGTAAAAGAAAAGAAGAAATGGAAGCCTTCGTTCCTGATTGCCAGACCAATACTTGTGACACAGCTTAGGAGCCTTTGTTCTCTAACCTTGATGATCAGCAAGGTCCCTCCCCCCGCAGTCAGGCTGGTTCATCATTGGCTCTATCTTTATAATACTTCCCTTCACCCAAATAAGCCCGAGTAGTTTTCTTTGTACGTCATTAGACAGACTCAATATATACTCTATATTCCGAAGAAAAAACTCAGATAGTCAAGGTTTAAAGTGGTTTTCTTTATTTTTAAAAGCACGAATAGAAAGCTTAACATACTTAACTAAGAAAGTTACACTATACAAAAATGTGCTCCATCACAGTTTTGGCAGATTGACTTCTGTGCTCTGAATGCGGCACTGAGTTTCTTTTAATCACTTACACTGGCATGTTCAGTTAATCAGGCTGTTTTTAAAAATACTCTGCTAGTTATTTAAGTATGGAATACATACAACAAGAGCAAAAGTGCAGATGATCGTGTCACCAACCCAGTGTTCCTGAAGAAAATGATGAGCCTGTTATTCATATCGGCCAGGGAACATCAAGATACCATTCTCCTTGGGAGACAGCTGTACCTGAATTTGAAGGAAGAAAATTCTAGATACATTTACAAAATATAAAATCCTATTTTCTTATAAAATCATAAAGAAACATACAAAATAAATACATTTATTTAATCACAGTAAGCAAAATTAAATACAAATATAAAATATACAATTTTTATACAGAAATACAAAGAATAAAAATATTCTAATATTAAGATCTAATATAATACTAATTTAAAAACATTAAGGAGTACTGGTACTTTGTCCTACTAGAATATAAACATTTTAAAAATAGTGATTACAATTGTACAAACAATACTCTCCTACAATAAAATGAGGCTAGAAATAAAACCCAACCACCCAGATCAGATATTAAAACTTTAAACCTTTCTACAATTGAAAACAAAATTCACAATTTGAGATTACTAGAAAATGATAAAGATGCCACAAAATAGAACCTACAAAATACAACTAAATTACTACTCAGAGGAAAATTTATGATCCTAAAATATTCATTGTAATAAACATACAAGAAGAAATTAAAAATCTTACAAATAAATAAAAGAAGATGAAAATTAATCTCCGACAGATTAAGGCCTCCTGGGCCCAATTTCAGTCTTTGAGTTTTTTCTTGAAGAATGGCAGGGAGGAACACAGATCTCCCATTTGCTGCCTGACTCCCCAGATGCCTCCTACAGGCAGGGCTTGGCCAGGCCAAAACCAGGAGCCTGGCACTCCATTCTGGTGTCCCACACGGTGGCAGGGACACAAGTACATGGGTCACTGCCTGCTGCTCTCCTACACGCATTAGTTGGAAGCTGGGTCAGAAGTGGAGGAGCCAGAACTCAACTGGTCCTGTGATATGGGATGCAAGCGTATCAGACAACAGGTTAACATGCTGTGCTACAATGCCTGTTCCTAGTGTTGGTTTTCTTTGTGAAGCAGTTGTTGAACTATTCATAACGATTCCTAACATTCTTAGAGGTCTGCCAACCATCTAGGTATTCCCGTGTCAGCCTCACGTTGACTGTGGGTGGGCACTGAGATTTGCATGTAAAGAACAGAAAAAGGTGTAAATGATGGTATGGCACTCAGAGCCCAAGTTACCAAAGGGCCTGTGGCATTGCTGTCTCTTGAATTCTTTATTCTGGGAGAAGCCGGTTGCCATATTCAGAGTCTCAAGATGCCTACGGAGAGCCCCAAGTGGCAAGGAACATAAGCCTCCTGCCAACAACCATAGGAGTATGCTTGGAAGCGGCTCTCCCAGTCCCAGGAGGGCCAGGGGAAGGCTATAGTCCTGGCTGACAACCTCACTGCAGCCTCATGAGAACCAAGAACCGGGGCTGGCACTATGGTATAGTGGGTCAAGCCGCTGCGAGTGGTGCCGGCATCCCATATGGAGGCGATTCGAGTCCTGTCTGCTCCACTTCTAATCCCGCTCCCTGCTAATGTGCCTGGGAAAGCACTGCAGGATGGCCCAAGTGCTTGGGCCCCTGCACTCACATAGGAGACCTTGAAGAAGCTCCTAGCTCCTGGCTTCGGATCAGCCCAGCTCTGGTGGGTGCGGCCACTTGGGGAGTGAACCAGCAGATGGAAGAACTCTCTCTCCCTCTCTTTGTAACTCTTTCAAATAAATAAATCATTGAAAGCAAAAACAAAAACACCCAGATAAGATGCTCCTGGATTGTGGGTTTGCAGCACAGAGGGCAATGCCTGGCACACTGGCTGTGTTAGGCCTGCCCAAATCATTTGATCTGGCCCTGCCGAGAACTGCAGAAGGGACTTGAAATTCAACAAACCCACAACAGGCTAAAATTTTTGAAGTTCTTAATTTTGTATGGCCTGCAAATAATTTTATGAATATCCAAATGACGCTTGGCAGAAAAACGGTTCTCCATCCCTATAAAGGGGCCGGAGCTGTGGTGCAGTGGGTCAAAGTCCAGGTCTGCAGCCCCGGCATCCCATATAGGTACCGGTTTGAGTCCCAGCTGCTCCACTTCTGATCTAGCTCTTTGCTGTGGCCTGGGAAAGCAGTAGAAGATGGCACAAGTGCTTGGGCCCCTGCACCCGCATGGGAGACCCAGAAGAAGCTCCTGTCTCCTGATTGACTCAGCTCCAGCTGTTGTAACCATTTGAGGAGTGAGCCAGTGGATGAAAGATCTCTCTGTATGTCTCTCCTCTTTCAAATTCAAAAAAAAAAAAAAAAAAAAAAAAAAAAGGAACTATAAGGCAGTAAACACTTGGTGTTTTAAATTACTAAGTTTTAGGGGATGGCACTGTGGTGTAGTGGGCTAAGCCTCTGCCCGCAGTAACAGCATCCCACATGGGCACCAGTTCGTGTCCCGGCCGTTCCTCTTCATATCCAGCTCTCTGCTATAGCCTGAGAAAGCAGAAGATGATGGTCCAAGTGCTTAAGCCGCTGCGCCAATGTGGGAGACCTGGAAGAAGCTCCTGACTCCTAGCTTCAGAGAGGCTCAGCTCCGGCTGTTGCAGCCATTTGGAGAGTGAACCAGTAGATGGAAGACCTTTCTCTCTGTCTCGCCCTGTCTGACTATAACTCTACTCAAATAAATAAGATCTTTAAAAAAAATTACTAAGTTTTAGGGCAATTTGTTATGCAGATACACTCACTAATTATTTCCAATGAAGCTTTCAAAACAACACTGAAATACTAAGAACATGGAAGGGTGGAATCATGTAAAAGGTTGATGAAACATCATTATGTCAGTTTTCTTTTCTTTTGCCCAAGTACTACATTATATTTCAAAAAGTTTCCACATAGTCTGGCGATACCATCCTTGTAGTCGTATTTTTATTTTTATTTTTTAAGATTTATTTATTTGAAAGAGTTACACAGAGAAAGAAGGAGAGACAAAGAGAGAGAGGTCTTCCATCCACTGGTTTACTCCCCAGATGGCTGCAACAGCTGGAGCTGCGCTGATCCAAAGCCAGGGACCAGGAGCTTCTTCCGGGTCTTCCATGTGGGTGCAGGGGCCCAAGGACTTGGGTCATCTTCTACTGCTTTCCCAGGCCATAGCAGAGAGCTGGATGGAAAGAGGAGCAGCCAGGACTTGAACAGGTGCCCATATGGGATGCTGGCAATGCAGGCAGCGGCTTCACCTGCTATGCCACCGCGCCATCCCATAGCCTTTAAAAAAAAAAAATCTTCACCTGGAAGAAATTCAAAATTTAGAATTTTAAATTTTTTGTCCATAATAGCAGAGAAGAAAATTGACAGAGGCAGTAATTTCATAATTATTAAACCAATCACAAAATGACTAAAAAGAGCTAGTCCAGCTCTTGGAAAACTACAGCTTAAAATATTTGCTCTTTAACCTCGGTTGACACTCGCTCTAGACTAGTAACGGTGGTGAAACTGTTCATACAAATTTCTCAAACTCAAGAACTAATATGTTTATAAGGACAAAAAGGAAATATATTAGTCTTATCTGGATACTTACTCAAAAGAATCATATAATAGAACTATCACAAATATCATATAATATTTTGTGATAAAAATCTAAACCATCCTTTTTACTAAAAGAATATGTGACATTGTTCTTTGATCATTTATGCCTGTGTAGCAGAATTTACCTGCTACTGTTTCTATGTAAACAACTGTGGAAGACATGTGTATACACAGTATGAAAGGTAAGAGGATGTAGAAATGAAAACCAATCACTGGAGTGTTCATTGTATTTCATATTTTTTTCTTTATTTTTTGACAGGCAGAGTGGACAGTGAGAGAGAGACAGAAAGGTCTTCCTTTGCCGTTGGTTCACCCTCCAATGGCCACCGCGGCCAGCGTGCTGCGGCCGGCGCACTGCGCTGATCCGATGGCAGGAGCCAGGTGCTTCTCCTGGTCTCCCACGGGGTGCAGGGCCCAAGTACTTGGGCCATCCTCCACTGCACTCCCTGGCCACAGCAGAGAGCTGGCCTGGAAGAGGGGCTACCGGAACAGAATCTGGTGCCCCAACCGGGACTAGAACCCGGTGTGCCACAAGGCGGAGGATCAGCCTAGTGAGCTGCGGCGCCGGCCCTGTATTTCATATTTATAAATGTAAAAATGAAAACGTTTCGCTCTTAAGGAACAAAGAAGACAGCCATCATCTATTTTTTCTGCAAAACTATGAGTCATGTAAGTTTCTAAATGTACTGCATTTAGACAAAGTAAACAGATGAAGAAGAATCAAAGGAGTAAGTTAAAATATGGTAGACACACTTGAAATCCGGAATCACTATTTATAAGACAGTTATGCTGCAGGTTTAAGTATAACAGCTGAGGAACAGTTTTGGTCAAAGATGCTACCCTTTCTGATACCCATAGACACTGAAAACAGAAAATACAGACTGTTTGGGTTTTCTACATTTGAATTCTCATTAAAATTGCTAACAAACTTACTTCTCACTATGTATTTTTTAAAAAGATTTTATTTATTTATTTGAGAGGCAGAGTTACAGAGAGTGAGAGGGAGAGACAAGAAGAGAAAGGTCTTCCTTCCATTGGTTCACTCCCCAAATGGCCACAGCAGCTGTAGCCATGCCGATCTGAAGCCAGGAACCAGGAGCATCTTCCAGATCTCCCATGTGAGTGCAGGGGCCCATCTTCTACTGCTTCCCAGGCCAAAGTAGAGAGCTGGACTGGAGGAGGAGCAGCCAAGACTAGAACTGGTGCCCATATGGGATGCTGGCGCCGCAGGCAGATTAACCTACTGCACCAAGGTGCTGGCCCCACTCTCTCTGTATTCTTCCATTATTTTATATATATATATATATATATATATATATATATATATATATACACACACACACACACATACATATATATACACACACACATATATATTAATGATTTTATTTATTTATTTGAAAGAGTTACACAAACGGAGAGAAGGAAAGGCAGAAAGAGAGAGAGAGAGAGAGAGAGAGAGAGGTCTTCCATCCAATGGGTCACTCCCCAATTGGCCACAATGGCCGGAGCTACGCCAATCCGAAGCCAGGAACCAGGAGCTTCTTCCGGGTCTCCCACGTGGGTGGAGGGGTCCAAAGATTTGGGCCATCTTGTACTGCTTTCCCAGGCCATAGAAGAGAGCTGGATCGGAAGTGTAACAGCCGGGTCTCGAACCAGTGCCCATATGGGATGACAGCACTGCAGGCGGTGGCTTTACCTGCTACACCACAGTGCCGGCCCCATCCATTATTATAAAATGTCTTGCAAAGGAACACAGTCCATTCTCCTCATTCAAAGTAGTTACATTCGTGGGATGGTGCTGTGGCACAGCGAATTAATGCCCTGGCCTGAAGCTGCGGCATCCCATATGGGTGCTGGTTCGAGACCCAACTGTTTCACTTCCCATCCAGCTCTCTGCTATGGCCTGGGAAAGCAATAGAAGATGGCCCAAGCCCTTGGGTCCCTGTACCAGCTTGGGAGACCCGGAAGAAGCTCCTGGCTCTGGATCGACGCAGCTTCGGCCATTGCGATCAGTTGAGGAGTGAACCTGCGGATGGAAGACCTCTCTCCCTCTCTCTCCCCCTCTCTGCCTCCCCTCTCTCTGTGTAACTCTGACTTTCAAGTAAATAAACAAATCTTTAAAAAAAAAGTAGTTAAATTTTATAAATACAGTGTCCGATATACTGTAAGTCTCTGGTCACATTTTAATCAAAGCCTATCAACATGTAACTGTGTTTTGCGTGTACTTCTATTTAAGAACACTACTGACTCATTAGCATTGAACTTACAGCAATAGGAATACAACTCATGCTCAAATGAAGCTAAACTAATGTATGTGTCAGATTTTCACCATTAGGCACACAGGAATACTAGACAATCCTTCAGAACAGTGCTTTGTGGCCATTTTGAAATCACAAATAGAAAGCTCGAAATGTGAAAAAATGTGGCACTAAATAAACTGTTTTTGAAATACACCTATTAGCAGTATGAGACCTGAAATAAAAAAACAGAGTCCATGGGGCCAGCACTGTGGTGTTAACGGGCTAAGCTACCACCTGCAATGCCAGCATCCCAAGTGGGTGCTAGTTCAAGTTCTGGGTGCTCCATTTCGATCCAGCTCCCTGCTAACGCACTTGGAAAAGCAGTGGAAAATGGCCCAAGTGCTTGGACCCTTGTACCATGTGGGAGACCCAGAAGAAGCTCCTGGCTTTGGCCTGGCCCCGCCTGGCCACTGCAGCAATTTGGGGAGTTTTAAACCTGCAGATGGAAGATACATCTATTTCTTCCTCTTGCTCTCTAGTTCTGCCTTTCAACTAAATAAAATAAGTCTTAAATACGCACACACACACACACACACACACACCTCATTTGGCAATGTCTAGATCAACTACTCAAAATCCTTTGCCTGTTTGTCCATGAATGACCATGAAAGTGCCATGAGTTTTGATTTCATGGTTCCAACTAAATTTTGCCAAGTAGGTGTATTTGCAAATATGTAATCCACAAATAATGAGGACTATAAATAAGAAAACAATTTAAAAAAGAGAATAAACAAATATATAAAATCTTACTGGGGAAATAACTGTTATACAGGGGAAAAATCTGCAGTATCAGCATCCCATATAGGCACTGGTTCATGTCTCGTCTGCTCCACTTCCAATCCAGCTCTCTGCTACGGCCTGGAAAAGCAGCAGAAGATGGCCCAAGTCCTTGGGCCCCTGCACCCACGTGGGAGGCCTGGAGGAAGCTCCTGGCTCCTGACTCCAGATTGGCACAGCTCGGGCTGTTGTGGCCAAATCAGGAGTGAGCCAGTGGATGGAAGACCTCTCTCTCTGCCTCTCCTTCTCTCTCTGTGTAACTGCCTTTAAAATAAATGAAATCTTTAAAAAAAAAAAAAAAAACCAGCAATAACTAGAAGCAACCTAAACTTTCACCCACAAGAGCATAATTAAATAAGTATGGTACACCATATCCTACAATTGTTTAAGATTGAGACAGTTTCACATACTGATAGGGAGTGTTCTCCATGATATATTGAGGAAAAAGCACTGAGTTATTAAGGAACACTGTCTCAATTACCTATAAGAATAAAAAATTTTAAAAGTTTAAAGTGGTAATAATGTATTTATTTTTTAATTATGTTTTTAATATTTTACAATAACTGTACAGGAGACAAAAAATTTTAAAAACACTAAAGGGTGCAGTGTGAAGTCTCCTTCACATCCCTGTCCTCTGTATTATCTTCAAGGATAATCTGAGATTGGCTGAGGCTAATTCCCATCCATATTCACACAACTGGTCATTAAAATAATATACAGTTTTGCATCTTACTTTCTCTATTTACAAATGTCTTCCTATCAGACTACAATACATACAACAGAGCAACAATGTTTAACAAAAAACTTTTAAAGGGATTAAAATGTTAAACAGATTCAAAGATTTACTTTTATTTCATAAGTAAATGAAGAAAGAAATAGCTCTAAAATAACAAGTAGAAACTATAACAATTAGATGGATGTGAAGAATGAGCACATTATTAACTAATTCATTCTTCTGAGGTTAGCAATATAACAACACGTGATGATGTATGGAACAAGAGGTGTGCTGTATTTTTTTTTTTTAATTAATTAATTTATTTTTTTTGACAGGCAGAGTGGACAGTGAGAGAGAGAGAGACAGAGAGAAAGGTCTTCCTTTGCCATTGGTTCACCCTCCAATGGCCGCCGCGGCCGGCGCACCGCGCTGATCCGATGGCAGGAGCCAGGAGCCAGGTGCTTTTCCTGGTCTCCCATGGGGTGCAGGGCCCAAGCACCTGGGCCATCCTCCACTGCACTCCCGGGCCACAGCAGAAAGCTGGCCTGGAAGAGGGGCAACCGGGACAGAATCCGGCGCCCCGACCGGGACTAGAACCCGGTGTGCCGGCGCCGCTAGGCAGAGGATTAGCCTAGTGAGCCGCGGTGCCGGCCGGTGTGCTGTATTCTAATTTGGAGTCTAGGAGCTAACATCCAAATTATTCATCCATATACAAAAATACTTCAATGGAACTCTGTTAAGCAAAAGAGGCCAAATTTATTTTTAATTTTTATTGCCATGTAGAAAAATATCAATGAGCCCAAATGTAACACCTAAATTTTACATATTTGAGAGGTCAGGAGTATAGTATCATTCTTGAGTACATTTTATTTTAGCTACCACAAGAGACTAATCTTTGAGAAAACTCCAACAACTGAAAAATTAACTGTGATGAACTGGGCCATCCAGCCAAGTATTCATGAAGAAAAAGATAAAACATTTGTTCAAACCAAGTAGTCTTTAATAAAAGGCAAAGAGCTGCTGGTGGACATATTTTCCTGACACAGACTACAAACTGGGCACAATAAATGATGCAACTGTCTTCAAGCACTGGGCACCAGGGTGGAGATCAACAAGGAAGGGAAATACACATAGTGAACTTGGCATTCTGCCTTTCTGGTTGGATATGTCTCCAAATTGGCAGCACAGACCTGGGAACCCGAGATTAAACAGAGTTCCTGAGTCTTGGAGGAGACAAAGATGGGAGTTCAGACCTTGGAGTAAGACAGCTGGCATTTGAGGAGGCAGAGTCTAGAGAGGAGGGATTTGAAGAGAAGGAGCCTTGGATATCCATGTTGCATTTCACGTGGGTCCTTGCCCAAATCCTAAGCAGTGCACATGTAGGAAAAGACTCCACGGGCCCGGAAAAAGCAGTTCCTGAGGAGCTGAGAGCTGGAAAGAGTTCAGAAGTCACAGAGTCCACGATTTACTATGGGACCATGGCAAGCCATCTGACTGTTTTCTCATCAGTAAAATGGGAATAGTTGTATCTACTCTGATGGGTGTCATAGAATTAAATTAACAATTACACAGGTAACCACTCAGAAAGTATAGCTAGTACTACTTATAAAGGGGAGGAAAATTCATGTGGCAGTTTCTAGTTTTCTTTAACAATAAAAACCCAAATCTATAAACACATGTCGAAGAGTCTATTGAAACCAAGATCTATAAAACAAGAGTTTATTTATTCTTCACCAGAAGTCTTTATTGAAACACAAAGAATCAATAATGCTCACAGCCCACATTTGTCTTTCACCTAGTAATCAAGAATACCTCATTAAAAATGGAATATAGTTCAGCTCCAAATCACAGGTCATTTTTCAATGTAAATGTAAACCTGTGACATGGTAATCAGTAACAAATAGATGGGAATTTCAAAACTCAGAAATTAGTTTTTCGGGGCTGGTGTTGTGGCATAGCAGGTAAGCTGCCACCTGCAGTGCTGGCATTCCATATGGGCACCAGTTCAGGTCCCAGCTGCGCCACTTCCAATCCAGCTCCCTGTTAACATGCTTGGGAAAGCAGTAGAGTGCTTGGGCCCCTGCACCCACATGGGAGACCTGGAAGAGGCTCCTGGCTCTGGCCTGGCACAGCCCTGGCTGTTGCTGCCGTTTTGTTTCTCTCTGTGACTCTCCCTCTCTCTCTAACTCTGCTTTTGAAATATATAAAATAAATCTTAGGGGAAAAAAAGAAATTAGTTTTTCTAAGTTTCTCCAACTACATTAATAAAAATTTTTAGCTTGGAAACATGCTACATGCATTATCTGAGGACAACAGCTGAACCCATGAGTAATCACACTTCAAAAACAAGGCTATCCAAGAGAGCATGCCATGACTCTACGGCCCAAAGGGCTGAAGTAGGAGAAAGTCATCTTTGCTCACAGAAGTCAGAACAGCAGCTGCCAAGGTGGGCAGGCACGTGAATGCAGGGACTTCCTGGGCTGAGGGAAGTGTTATTTTCCTTGAGTGTGTTAGTATTACCTTTGGCAATACTAATCAAACTCCTCACATGTACATTTTATTGTAATATAAACTTTGCGCCGCCCAAAAAAAAAAAAAGAATCAGAAGAAGACAAAAGACAAATAAGGCCGGCGCCACGGCTCACTAGGCGAATCCTCCGCCTGTGGCACCTGTACCCCAGGTTCTAGTCCCGGTTGGGGCACCGGATTCTGTCCCGGTTGCCCCTCTTCCAGGCCAGCTCTCTGCTGTGGCCCAGGAGTGCAGTGGAGGATGGCCCAAGTCCTTGGGCCCTGCACCCCATGGGAGACCAGGAGAAGCACCTGGCTCCTGGCTTCGGATTGGTGCAGCGCACCGGCTGTAGCGACCATTTGTGGGGTGAACCAATGGAAGGAAGACCTTTCTCTCTCTAACTCTGCCTGTCAAAAAAAAAAAAAGGAAAAAAACCTGACAAATAATAAATAAAATGTTCTTCAAATCTCTCAAAAGGCCATGATTTATGCATAAAAAATGACCTCATCAAGTAGCTGATGAGGTAACTACATAAGACATCTTCATCTTGATTGACGGGTGTATATAAAATATGTACCTCCACAGCAGCAGGAGAATTTGACTTTTTAATTGAATCCATTATTTTTCTACTCACCAAGAGTTTTAAAAACCATAAGACTTAAGTTGATTAAAAATAAACAAAAACCCTTGGGGGCCAGTGCTGTGGTGTAGGTTAAAGCCTCAGCCTGCAGCACTGGCATCCCATATGGGCACCGGTTCAAGTCCCAGCTGCTCTTCTTCCAAACCAGTTCTTTGCTGTGGCCTGGGAAAGCAGTAGAAGATGGCCCAAGTCCTTGGGCCCCTGCACCCACATGGAAGACATGGAAGAAGCTCCTGGCTCCTGGCTTTATTCAGCTCAGCTCTGGCCATTGTGGTCATTAGAGGAGTAAACCAGCAGAATGGAAGACCTCTCTCACTCTGGCTCTACCTCTCTCTGTAGCTGTCTTTCAAATAAATAAAATAATTCTTAAAAACAAAAAACCCTAAAGTTTACTTCTGTTAACAGCAAGCATGAAGAAAAGCTAAACTTACAATAAGACTCAGATAAAGTAATCTCTGGCTGATCCCTTAAGGAAGGCTCTCTGAACACACCCCCTTTCCTGTGTCTTCTGAATATAGGCACTGCAGTGGCTGTAAAACAGACCATGGAATTTTCTTTTTAAGGATTTATTTATTTATTTGAAACGCAGAGATACAGAGAAAAGAGAGAGGGAAAGGTCTTCCATCTGTTGATTCACTCCCAAAATGGCTGAAAGGGGCTGGGCCAGGCTGAAACCAGTACCAAGAGGTTATTTTGGGTCTCCCATATGGGTACAGGGGCCCAAGTACTGGGACCATCTTCTGCTGCTTTCCCAGGCCCATTAGCAGGGAGCTGGATTGGAAGTGGAGCAGCTGGGAGTTGAACCGGGGCCCATATGGGATACCGGCACTGCAGGCAGAGGCTTAACCTTCTACACCACAGTGCTGGTCCCAGGCCATGGAATTCCTTGTAACTGCAAGGACAATCACTATAATGAAAGCCAGAAAACTAGCTGTTTTGCCTTTATTACTAGGATTAGTCTAGACATACAATCTGGTAGCTTGGTCTGTACTAATACTTACTCAGTATTTAAATTAAATGGTACCTGAAACTCACTTTAGGTCAAACAGTATTATATAACTAAATTCTCAAAACCATTCACCTAATGCATAGTTGACTAAAAATCCTTAAAACTAACAAGAAAGCGAATAATGCCTAACCCACTACATGATGAATAAATGACTGACTTTTTAAATATTTATTATTAGAAAGAGTTACAGGGAGTGGGGCAAAAGATGGCGGAGCACAGCAAGAGAGATCTTCCATCCACTTGTTCATGCCCCAGATGGCTGCAATGGCCAGGGCTGGGCCAGGTGAAATCCAGGAGCTTCTTCTGGGTCTCCCATGTTGGTGCCAGGGCCCAAGCATTTGGGCCATCTTCTGCTTCTTCTCCCAGCCGTTAGCAAAGAGCTGGGTCAGAAGCGGAGCAGCTGATACTTGAATTGGCACCTATATGGGATGCCGGCATAGCAGGCGGCAACTTTACCCGCCATGCCACAAAGCTGGCCCCAATGATTGATCTTTAAACAACTCTGAAAGTCCTCTTCCATTTACCATTTCCTTTCTTCTTTGCCATTCTCTCCAGGCTATGTTGTAAGCCCATCCTTAACTTCAAAAGATACAGATACTGCAGACACAGTAAAGATTAAGATGTAGTCCCTTTCCACTAACAACAAAGGAGAGACTGATATATAAGCAATGAAGACAACAATGTGAAAAGCCAGAAAGTTCAGAGAGGGGTGTTACATGGACGGAGGTGGTGGCTGAGAAGGTGGGTAGTATGAAACGTGGTGATGACACCGGGCTGCCTTGTACTTCTGATCGTACTATACCCTGGTGCCTCTGACCATGTGCATTCTCTGCCTAAAGAATGAGTCTCACTCATTCATCCTCTGCCCAATTTTTCTATTCACTCTTTTAGTCTTGGCTGTAAAACCCAGCACTGGTAAAGAACTTTCATCAAATGAAGTTGACTTTAACCAAAGAATGAAATGTGGATAATTCTAGGTTTAAATGTGATGCTTTATATAATAATAGTAATAATAATAGAACTCTTCCCAGGTCAGTGTATCTCCCATTCTGAAAATGGAAAAAACAGGATTTGTAAAAATTTGCTTTTCAGGAAAAAGCACATTTTAGATAAGGAGATGTCTCTTTCCCCAAGATGCCAGCTCCTGGAAATATATTCCTTCCTCTTATCAAAAAAATAAAAAAAATTTGCTTTTCATGGAAGCACTGATATAATCCACTAAGAAATATAATATCTACAATCTCTAAACAAAATCATAATACAGAAATTTATCCTAAGATTATGACAGAACAGAAACAAAAATTATTTCATGTATGAAAGGTGTTCACTGTAATGTTACCCAGAATAGCGAAACCTCCTGCACTAAAGGAATAGTGGCACATAATGAGTATAAAGGCAAATAGTCTGGCAGGAAGAATAGATAAAGGTATAGAAAATATGACATTAAGTGGACACACACAGTATGCTTGATGGCATTCATTTAAAAAAATACATGAATATGGGCCAAAAGTGTAAAATAATATGCAAAAAAAGGAATACAATGACAAACACATAGCTAATTTTTTTTTTTTTTTTTGACAGAGTGGACAGTGAGAGAGACAGAGAGAAAGGTCTTCCTTCCGTTGGTTCACCCTCCAATGGCTGCTGCGGCTGGCACACTGCACTGATCCGGCAGGAGCCAGGTGCTTCTCCTGGTCTCCCATGGGGTGCAGGGCCCAAGGACTTGGGCCATCCTCCACTGCACTCCCGGGCCACAGCAGAGAGCTGGACTGGAAGAGGGGCAACGGGGACAGAATCCGGTGCCCCAACCGGGACTAGAACCCGGTGTGCCGGCGCCGCAGGCAAAGGATTAGCCTATTGAGTTGCAGCACTGGCTGCTAATTTCTAATTTTTAAAAAAGCTAAGTATTTTTATTATATACTTTTTTTAAAATAACAGTGGTTTTCTCTTTTTTTAAAAAATTTTTTTTATTATTTTTTGAGAGGCAGAGTGGACAGTGAGAGAGAGAAACAGAGAGAAAGGTCTTCCTTTGCCGTTGGTTCACCCTCCAATGGCCGCCGCGGCCAGCACGCTGCGGCCGGCGCACCGCGCTGATCCAATGGCAGGAGCCAGGAGCCAGGTGCTTTTCCTGGTCTCCCATGGGGTGCAGGGCCCAAGCACTTGGACCATCCTCCACTGCACTCCCTGGCCACAGCAGAAAGCTGGCCTGGAAGAGGGGCAACCGGGACAGAATCCGGCGCCCCGACTGGGACTAGAACCCGGTGTGCCGGCGCCGCAAGGCGGAGGATTAGCCTAGTGAGCCGCGGCGCCGGCCTATATACTTTTTTTTTTTTTTTTAATTCACAAGCTTTTATTGGGATTCCGCTCCTGGGCGAGGTTCCTCAGTCCCAACAGAGTGGGGGCCAGGTAAGTCGCGTCAAAGATTGGGAGGGCTCCTTTTATAGATTCAGGGCATGGGGGTTAAAGGTTGAGGCGGGTCTGATCCTCATTGGTTGACCTTTAGGCACCCTTGACAAGGACTTTTCTTCCCTGGAAGTACAGGTAGGGACTCTCCATTCCTGGAAGTACAGGCCTTCCCTACTTGCGGATCCCAAAGCTATCATCCCAACCTTTTGATGATAGGAAAGGGGGCAATGATGAATCTCTCTGGCTACTTCCTGCTTACTGGGGACTTTTAAACATACATAAAATAGAAAAAATAGTATAGTGAACGTCCACATACACACTATTAGATTCATTAACATTTAGCCACAAATGCATAATAAACTCACACATACATTTTGCTAAATCTTTTCAAAATATATTGGAAACACTAACACACCTCACTCCTAAATCCTTCAGTGTGCAAATTAAGACATTCTTCTACAGACTACGTGGTTCTTGTCCTAGCAATAACTGTCATTTAAAGCCCAATCCATACTCAAATTCCCTCAGTGCTCCCTTGCCAAGTCTTTACAATGGCTTCTATTAAAAAAAAAAAAAAAAACCTTATTTATTGAAAGGCAGTAATATAGAGAGATCAATCTTACAACCACTAGTCCACTACCTAAATGGCCTCAACAGCTGCAGCTGCGTCAATCTGAAGCCAGGAGCCAGGAGTTTCTTCCTGGTCTTCCATGTGGGTGCAGGGCCCCAAAGATTTGGGTCATCCTCTGCTGCTTTCCCAGGAGCATTAACAGGGATTGGAAGTGGAGCAACCGGGACTCCAACTGGCACAAACATGGGATGTGAGCACCGCAGGCAGAGGCTTAGCCTTCTGTGCCACATTGCTGGTCCCTACAATGGCCTCTTCCCCAAGCAGTCCAATCAAGCTTCCACATTATATTTGGCTATGACATCTCTTATCTAACATTTAATCTACAAGTTTCCCTTCTACTTCATTTTTGTTTCCAGACACATATTTTTTTCTACAACATTCTGGATCTATCCAATCATTTCTTTAATGTTGTCATTTAACTTGTTGCATTAGCCCCAGGATGGCCTAAAAACGGGAAATCAGTTCTAAAGGATCAACTAAACTCTGGCACAGTCATGTTGACAAGAGCACTTCATTGGTAACACAGCATACTGCACACTGTATTACAAATCAAAAAGCAAGTCTGGCAGTGTGACTACCAGTGACCAGGCATCTTCAGATTCTAAGGATCTACACATTATAAAAATGTTTTTCCACCCAAACAGCCACCCAACCAGCAAGTATTTGTTCAAAATACTAGTGGGGTACAGGTCAATCTTTTATTTTCTAGTTTTGTCATTAACGTATCTTTACTATTGCTGTGCGTTAACTTTTCAACTTTTTCATATTTCCGTTTCTTAAATTACCAAAACATCTGTTTTCCACAAACCACAGCATTTATAGCAAAGGTTCACTTTCTAACGATGCACTTACTCCTTAATTGAAATGTGAGCATCTTCCTTCTTTCTGACTTTGCTTGAAGCCCTGCAGGAAAAATAAAGGAAGTCAAAAGAACAACATATGCACTTTATTTTCTTTTATTTTTTTTTGACAGGCAGAGTGGACAGTGAGAGAGAGAGAGAAAGAGAGAAAGGTCTTCCTTCCGTTGGTTCACCCCCACCAATGGCCGCTGCGGCTGGTGCACTGCAGCTGACGCACTGCGCTGATCAGAAGCCAGGAGCCAGGTGCTTCTCCTGGTCTCCCATGCGGGTGCAGGGCCCAAGCACTTGGGCCATCCTCCACTGCACTCCCTGGCCACAGCAGAGAGCTGGCCTGGAAGTGGAGCAACCGGGACAGAACCCAGGGTACCGGCACCGCAGGCAGAGGATTAACCTATTGAGCCGCTGCGCCAGCCCTTACATATGCACTTTATACACATCTCAAACATGTTCCCAAAAGACATTTTACTAACTTTACTTAGCAAATGTCATCAGAAAATAAGTTAACAGTCTTCTGCTTCAATAGTAGGTCCAAAGTAAACAAGTATTAAACTGTAATTGTAAAGTTTATTTTCTTTCCCTAAGTCCAACAATATTCACAGTCCACTTAAAACTTATTTTTATCAAATAATATACAATGGCCTAAGAATACTTTTGTCACAATTTTTAAAAAGTATTTATTTATTTATTTGAAAGGCACAGTTACACATGGGAGGGCGGGCCCAAGAACTTGGGCCATCTTCCATTGCCTTCTCAGGCACATCAGCAGCGAGCTGGATAAGTGGAACAACCAGGACTTGAACCAGCGCTCACATGGGATGATGGCACTGCAGGCCAGGGCTTTAACCTGCTGCACCAAAGTGCTGGCCCTGACAAAGTTCTTTATACATAAATATGCCATAGTTATATAACACTCAAGAGTAGCTTTAAATTAGCATATTCATAGGGGAATGCATTCATAATACACTTAAAAAATTATACCTGCAACTCAGTTGTTTATTTTCTTCTATATTGACTAACTATAAATTCAAAGACCTATAATATCACAATTTTATCATGGCACAATCACTATCTTTTACAAATAATTTTAGGATTTCGCCTAAAATAACATAATAGGTCTACAGTAGAGGGATGTATAAAATGTTAATTTGAATCCTCAGTTCCTGAGGTCTAGTTTGATGGATATTATGCCAGAACTTTCTCTAAGAACATAAAAAAATTTATTTTGCAAAAGATTATGCCTTCTTTTAGCATTCCCTACTAAAATGAAAACACATAATGCATTCTTATTTCAAGTCCAAGCAGAGAAACTACTGAGTCTTAAAAATAATTTAGACAAATAATTCACCTGAATTAAAAAATATAAAATTGGGGCTGGCGCTGTGGCGCAGCAGGCTAAGGCTCCGGTCTACACAGCTGGCATTCCATATGGGTGCCGGTTTGAGTCCTGGCTGCTCTACTTCTGATCCAGCTCTCTGCTATGGCATGGGAAAGCCAGTAGAAGATTGCCCAAGTACACGGGCCACACCTGCATGGGAGACCCAGAAGAAGTTCCTGGCTCCTAGCTTCGGATCAACACTGCTCCGGCTGTTGCAGCCATTTGGAGAGTGAACCAGCAGGTGGAAGACCTCTCTCTGCCTCTGCCTCTCTGTAACTGTCTTTGAAATAAATAAATAAATAACTCGTTAAAAAGAAATGTAAAATTAGGGGCTGGCACCGTGGCATAGCATGTTAAGCTCCTGACTGCAGCACTGGCATCCCATAAGGGCACGGGTTCCAGACCTGGCTGCTCCACTCCCAGTCCAGGTCTCTGCTAATGTGCCTGTGAAAGCAGTGGAAGATGGCCCAAGTGCTGGGGCCCCTGCATCCACATGGGAAACCTGGAAAAGCTCCAGCCTCCTGGCTTTGGTTTGGTCTAGCTCCAGCTGGTGCGGCCACTTGAGGAGTGAATAAGCAGACGGGTGATCTCTCTCCATCTCTCCCTTTCTAATCTACCTTTCAAACAAATAAATAAATCTTAAAAAAAAAAAAAAGGAAAATCAAAATAATCGAATGGCAAAGATTTTTTTAAATGAATTACAATTGCACTTAGAAAAAAGAGTAATTTGAAATTTAGATAGTTGTATTTTTTTAAACTTCAAGGCAGTTTTCAACTCTTAGGATCTACATAACAAAAGTTATTTTACAATCACAAAAGTCACATAACTACAGAAAAACTGCAGAGTATTCTCTTACCATGTAGTAGCCAGTATGATAGCCACTCATGTACCAAGAGATTAACATACTTCCCAAGGCATCAGCATCATCAAGAGAATCTGGACATATGGGAGGTGGTGGGGGAATTACCTAGAAATGGAAAAAGATAAACTTTAAGTCAAGTAAACAAAAATGTGAAGTCTGAACATTCATTTTATATAGAGAATGCTGAAGTGTTAATTGTATGTTTTCCTATTTCACACATCATTTTCCTAATTAAAAAAAAAAAAAAAAAAAAAGCAACATGCAGAGGGCAAGTGTAGTGGTACAAGAGGTTAAGCCACTGCTTACAATCCCAGCATGCCATATGGGAAGGCCAGCTAAAGTCCAGCCACTCTGCTTTCTATCCAGCTTCCTGCTAACACACCTGGGAAGCCAATGAAGATGAACTAAGTGCTTGGGCCTCTGCTACTCATGTGGGAGACCAAGGAGGAGTTCCTGGATTCTGGCTTTGGCCTGGCCCAGACCTGGCTGTTGCAGCCATTTGAGGAGTGAACCAGTGTTACTCTGCCTTTCAAATACATAAATAAAAAGGCAACATCTGGAGAAAGTCAAGCAGAAACAACAAAATATCATCTAAATTAATTAACAGGAATTAAAGGACAATAGGTGACAAAGTTTTTAGACATTCAGGTATGATAACATTATTTTCCTGCTGCATGATGGAACTATGAGTTAAAGACCGAGCATAAACACTTGCTTTTTCTTAAAACAAACACAGGCACCAGAATGCATTTCAAGGCAGATGCTAAGTCAAGGTCTTGGGTAGAACATCTGCCCCCAACACAGTGCCAAAAGGCATCCTTTTGTCTACTGCCAATACCTAAAAATCTGCCACTAAAAGATTCGCTTTGCATGATCAGAAGTTAACATCCAAGTATATCCAGAAGGGTAAAACATTAATCCTGTATATATAGCACATATTAAGTCCTTTCTAACAAGAACTAGCTCCCAATAGAATGGATATCAACTTCTGCCAGGAAAGAAGCAAGCGGTGAAAAGCTCAGAGTTGGGGCTCTAAGAGCACTGGTTCTGGGTAACACAGTAGCATTTAAAACAAAGCATTTTTTAGTGCTGAGTTCAAATTTTCACCCATTAGAATTCAGCCCATGGGGCCGGCTACTGGAGTGCCGGTTCGAGTCCTGGCTGCCCTGCTTCTGATGCAGCTTACTGCTAAATCAGACTGAGAAGGCATTGGAAGATGGCCCTTGTCACCCACACTGGAGACCAGGATGAGGTTCCGAGTTCCTGGCTCCTCACTTCTGCCTGGCCCAGCCCTGGCTGTTGAGGCCATTTGAGGAGTGGATGGGCAGATGGATGACTTCTCTCTTTCTGCCTTTCAAATAAATAAAATAACTCTCAAAAAAAAAGATTCAAGACCCAGGGATGGTCTAAGATGCTATTTTCCATTCCTCTGTTTTAGGCTCAAACCCAAATGACATATGAAAGCAGTTTCATCTGAGTTCTTTTGTACTTACTGGTGGCCCAGAAGGAAATGGGGGCAGCCAGCATGACAGGAAGTGGGGTGGTAGGGGTGGCAGTGGTGGTGGCGGTGGTGGCGGCCCACTGAATTTTAGACCTGGCTATAAAGAATATTTCAAAAGAAAAACAATTCACTAATATCAATTCAAAACCAAAAGGATAAAAATAATTACCTAGAACAATATCTATATTATAAAAAGGGTACTTCAAAACTTCATGGAAAAATGAGTGAAAAGATGTTTATTTTGGTGAAAAAATTTTTTGAAATCCATCCACATTTTTTTCATAATATTTTCCATGAATGTTTTGAAGATCCCTTTTCATGAATAGGTTTGAAAATTCTGTGTGCCAAAATAAGCATCTTTTAACTCAATTTCCTATGAACTTTCTGAAGTAAATAAATATATATTAACCAAAGTAAATGGAATTTCATATACCAAGTCCTCAAGTCAAATAGACTCAAATAGATAACCTCTAGATTTTCTCATTTCCTTTCTATGTAAACATGCAGCAAGCAAAAACAAAGATCTGTAATTAACTAGTAAATCAGAGATTGGATTTAGCAAAAATATTTTAATCATAAAAGATTATATGCTCTATATTTTGACTACTTATGTTATATTATCTTTTTATGGGAGCCCTAAGTTAAATGTGTTAACTTAGAGCACATTTAAAACTGATACACTCACACCTAACAAAAATCAACACCCTGAGATCAATGACGCATGATATATCTTTAAAGGTTTGATCACTTCAATTTCATTTACCTATTATTTTATTTGAAAGACAGGGAAACAGATAAAGAGACAGATTGTGATTCTCCCTCTGCTAGCTCATTCTCTAAATGCCCACACCTGCTAGAACTGGGCCAGCCTGAAGCCAGGAACCTGGAATCAATGTGGGGTCCCACGTGGGTGGCAGTGACTCAAGTACTTGGGCCATTACCTGCTGCCTTCCAGGGTACACAATAGGAGGGAGCTGAAATCAGGAGTGGAGCCAAGGTTCAAACCCAGTACACCAATATGGGATGCAGGCATCCCAAGTGACATCTTAACTACTGTATCTAACACTTGCCCCTTGATCATTTTAGATTCAACAAACTTTCATACAACGTAAACTTCAATAAAAAACAATCACAGGGGTTGGCACTTAAGTGAAGTGGCTTAAGCTCCTCCTTGCTGTGCTGGTTCAAGTCCCAGCTACTCCGCTTCTGATGCAACTTCCTGCTAATGCACTGGGAAGGCAGTGGAAGATGGTCCAAGTACTTGGGCCCCTGCCACCCTTGTGGAAGACCAAGATGGAGTTCCTAGTTCCTGGCACTGGCCTGGCCCGGGCGTGGGTGTTGCAGGCATTTGGGGAGTGAAGCTGTGGATGGAAGCTCTCTCTGCCTCTTCAATAAATAAATCTTTAAGGAAAAAAAAAAAAAAAAGATAGCAAATGCAGAAAATTTAAGGAAAAGTAATAATGACTCATGCTTGATTTTTAAAAGTTATTATTTGAATACCATAACCTCAAGGTATGATTTCCCAGACATCACTGGTTTACATAATAGTGACATACCTTCGGATTTCATGACATAACCTAGCCTGTAAGAAAAATCTTTTCTGTTTGATTTCTTTTACTTGTCACAAAAAGAGCCATAAATGAAAATAATCTGACAGCACCTCAGGACTTTACCCATGTGATACACATACTGTATTCTTCTGTTACACATCATATGCAGGTGACATGGGGAACGACCACCTATCACTCCACCAATGATAAAGTATTGTTATACTTTCTAATTTAAGTAAGTTTGCTTACTTATCAGTCCTAATACTCCACAAGAGTACTTGGGTGAGTCTTTCAGCGTAAACTATTTTATGTCACTAACTTATTTTCTTTTCAAAGAATATGTATTCATAACATCTAAAGACAGCTACAAAAGTTTCATGGGACAGCAACCAGTTAGTGGAAGGGTTAAATGCCGCATACACTGTTGAAGAAGAAAGAAGAAAGAAGAAAGAAGAAGAAAGAAGAAAGAAGAAAGAAGAAGAAGAAGGGGAAGAAGCAGCCTCTTCTTGGAGGCAAGTTTACCTTTCCAGGTCCCATTCCTGATCCTGGCATGGGGGGAGGCGGAGGGAGGAAGGAGTTCCAAGGATGAGCTTTTGACTTGATATTATTTGGTTTACTTCCAGGAGACCTGGAGGAGTTCTCACTTTCATCTGTAGAAACTTGACTTTCATTTTCATTCTTTAAAAAGAAAAATTGCATTTTTATTATAAAGGTATCGTTAAGGAAAATGTTAACACCTTCAAACTGACAACTGTTTAATTTCTTACCCAGCCTCTGCTTCCAGGAGTGAGACTGTCTGCACCCTTACCTCCTGAGCATTGTGTTCTATGTTATTAGCCACTTCAGATGTTGGGGAAAGTAGATCAGACAGATTTTGCTCTTCTCTGTTTCCATATCCAGTGTAAACCACAACACAGGTTTCTCTCTTAAAATCAACTGAAGCAATTGTAGCTGGGTAGACGCAGCCGTCCTCCGACCAAATGGCACAACATTTGTCACCAACCTTCCACTACAAAAGAAAGCAAGGACACATATGTACATATATTTCTTTTAGAGAGGGCAAACAACCATCTAGTTTGTGTGGAGGGTTGAGGGTGAAGGGCAGTCGCCAATTAACTGATTTAGAAGGCAAAATCAAATAGTGAAAAGGCTTGAAGCCCAAACCACATAAATGGGAATTCTTAATCTCTCTGAGTCTTCTTTTCCCCATCTGTAAGTCACTACGCTACCGTATAACCTATCTCCCACACCTGTTGTGAAGACAGGCAGGAGAGAGGGTGTGTCAGCAGCCCAGCACTTGGGTCGGACACAGAGCAAATGCTCATCAAACAATAGATCTCTTAACCTTTGGGAAATGCAGAAGCTTACTACAACACACTTTGTTCAGCTATCAGAAATGATTCGACTCAGACTTTTTGGTTCCCCCAAAAATAAGTTTTAAGGTTTCTGAAGAAAAAGACAAAGAAAAATATTTATTTCTCAGCTTATGAAATAAAACAAGGGGCCAGCGTTGTGGTATAATGTGTTAAGCTTCCACCTGCAATGCCAGCATCCAATTTGGGCACTGGTTTGAGTCCTGGCTGCTTCACTTCCAATCCAGCTTTCCTGCCAATGCACCTGAGAAAGCAGGGCAAAATGGTCCAGGTCCTCTGGTCCCTGCCACTTACGTGGGAGACCTGGATGAAACTCCTGATACCAGCCTGGCCCAGCACAGGCCACTGCAGCCATTTAGGGAGCTGATGGAAGCTCTCTCTCTACCTTTCCCAGCCTCTCTCTCTCTCTCTCTGTAACTTTCAAATAAATAAAATTAATCTTAAAAATTAAATTAATAAAACAATGCCCTTAGGTTCTCCTAAATAGCATCTTTCCTTATCTCCATGCCAAACAGGGTAAACACTGCTGACTAGTGATTTATCATTCCCACCCAATTCCTTACCCTTATTACTACTAACATGCATGTTCCTAAAGAACAGAAAGGTTAGTAGTAAGAGTAGTAGTTGTTTTTTCAAGTTTTATGGGGCCCGGTGCTGTGGCATAGCAGGTAAAGCCTCTGCCTGCAGTGCCGGCATCCCATATGGGCGCTGGTTTGAGTCCCGGCTGCTCGACTTCTGATCCAGCTCTCTGCTATGGTCTGGGAAAGCAATAGAAGATGGCCCAAGTCCTGGGGTCCCTGAACCCACATGGGAGACCCAGAGGAAGCTCCTGGCTCTGGATCAGTGTAGCTCTGTCTGTTGTGGCCAATTGGGGAGTGAACCAGCAGATGGAAGACCTCGCTCTCTCGCTTTCTGCCTCTCCTTCTCTCTCTGTGTAACTCTGCCTTTCAAATAAATAATCTTTTTTTAAAAAAAGTTTTATAGTTTTATGAATACATGTACTAACCATTTAAGTTTTTTTACATTATACTACTTGGTAAAGACAGTAACAAGAAATCCTTTAAAGTTAAATCTCTGTTTAAATGCCTGTTTCAGGGCAGGCATTTGGAGCAGTGGTTAAGATGCCACTTGGAGGATGGCCCAAGTGCTTGGGCCCTGCACCTGCATGGGAGACCAGGAGGAAGCACCTGGCTCCTGGCTTCGGATTGGGGCACAGCGTGCTGGCCGTAGCGGCCATTTTGGGGGTGAACCAATGGAAGGAAGACCTTTCTCTCTGTCTCTCTCTCTCACTGTCTCACTCTGCCTGCCAAAAAAAAAAAAAAATGCCACCTGGGAAGCCAGTGTCTAATACAGGAGTGCCTCAGTTTGAGTCTCACCTCTGCTTTTTTTAAAAAAGATTTATTTATTTGAAAGGCAGAGTTAGAGAGAAGCAGAGGCAAAAGCAGAGAGAGAGAGACAGACAGACAGACAATGGTTGGTTCACTCCCCAGATGGCCCCAACAGCTGCAGCTGCGCCATTCTGAAGCTAGGAGCCGGAGCCAGGAGCTTCTTCCAGATCCCCCACGTAGGTGCAGGGTCTCAAGGATTTGGGCCATCTTCTACTGCTTTCCCAGGCCACAGCAGAGAGCTGGATCGGAAGTGGAGCAGCTGGGACTGGAACTGGTGCCCATATGGGATGATGGCACTGCAGGCAGAAGGTTTACCTACTACACCACAGTGCCGGCACCTCACCTCTGCTTCTGATCTAACTTCCTGCAATATGCAAACTGGGAGGCAGCAGGTGATGGCTCAGGTACTTTGGTTCCCGGCAGCCTTGTGAGAGAGACAATGGAGTTCTGATCGCTTCTCAGCCTTTTGGCTAAGATCAAGTGCAGATGGAGTTCTGGCCCTAGCCCAGCCCTGGCTGCTGCAGGCATTTGGGAAGTGCCAAATCAAGCAACAGATGGAAGATTTTTCTCTGTCTTTCAAATAAATGAAAAGAAACAAACCTGTTTTAAGGCAGTTGTGGTCTTCTTCTTTTGGCATTTATTCTTCTTAACAGGTTTTCTTTTAGGTGTGACTTTAGGTTTATCTGAAGTTGCACAAATGTCACCATTCTTCAGAGCATGCTGTGAAAAGGAGATTAAGGGAACAGAAATGTACACGTTAGAGTGCCATGCTATTTTAAAAAAGCCACAATGGGCCAGCCCCGTGGCTCACTAGGGTAATCCTCCGCCTTGCGGCGCCGGCACACCAGGTTCTAGTCCCGGTCGGGGCGCCGGATTCTGTCCCGGTTGCCCCTCTTCCAGGCCAGCTCTCTGCTGTGGCCCGGGAGTGCAGTGGAGGATGGCCCAAGTGCTTGGGCCCTGCACCCCATGGGAGACCAGGAGAAGCACCTGGCTCCTGCCTTCGGATAGGCGCGGTGCGCTGGCTGCAGCACACAGGCCACAGTGCCCATTGGAGGGTGAACCAATGGCAAAGGATGACCTTTCTCTCTGTCTCTCTCTCTCTCTCACTGTCCACTCTGTCAAAAAATTAAAAAAAAAAAAAAAAAAAAAAAAGCCACAATGTAACTCAGCGGGTCTCAGGGTGCCCTCACCTCAGAAGGCCTCTGCTTCCTCTTTTCGGCACCCCGCCCTATGGAAACTGCTCTCATACATCGAGCAGCGGCTCTGCAGCCCCTGCTATCAGGCCTCCCGGCTTTTAGTCTCCGTGTAACCTCAGAGCGCTGATCACCTTCACTGATAGCAGTGCAGGGCCCCAGCGCTTTTCCTACTTCTCTGGCCAAGTCCTGAACGCAGGCTTTGCCGGCAAGACCGACCCTTGCTTTAACTGCTTAATTCACCTACTTCCATTACTTCAATTACAATCTCTATGCAAACACACTTCCAAAGCTACTAATCAGCTCTGATTCTTCTCAGTCCAATCTAACATTTCCAATGATCAATTTCACACCTTCATAATCATATTCAGCATGACTAAAACTCTTGCTCCCAAATCAGTTTTTCCCTCCTTTATTCAAACTACTTCTCCCTGCAATACCATTTGTAAGCCCATTTCAATCTGTATTTTAGATTGAACTCTTACGTTAACCCTTCCTCAGCCAACTTCTACCTTCAGTGTAAAATGAAAAGCATAGCAAAGAAATGGAGACTTCAGCTGCACAGGTGACACTGAAGCCTGACCCTATCCTCCTGCTACAAGAACTACTGACCTGTGTGCTCACGTTTGGTGCTCTGTATCAGTGTCTGCCCTGCGTGGTCAACCTAGCCTGGACTACCCTCCACCCACACCTGGTGCTCAACAAAGCAAAATACCCCGGAGAGTGGCAAAGTGGTGACACTGCACAACTTTTCTGGCCACAGAACTAGAATACAGCTCCTGAAGGCACTGCATATTCTTATTATCAGGAACACTGGACTTGGTACCCAGTGGAGGATTGGGAGTTGTAAATTAACTGAGTATGTGTAAAGTACTTAGAACAGTGCCTGAGCATCAACATTCTGCAGATACTATTACTACACTACTACTATTTATCATCATCATGAGTATTTCACTAAAGGCTTACTGAATGCTTAAAACTGTAGGGGCTGGCATTGTGGCATAGCAGGTAAAGTTGCTGCTTGCGATGCTAACATCCCATGTGGGCGCCGGTTTCTGTTTCAGCTGCTCCACTTCTGATCCAGCTCCCTGCTAACGGCCTGGCAAAAGCAGCAGATGATGGCCCAAGTGTTTGCACCCCTGTCACACACGTGGGAGACCTGGATGATGCTCCTTGCTTCCATCTGGCCTTGCTGTCACAGCCACCTGGGGAGTGACCCAGCAGCTGGAAGATCTCTGTCTCTGTAACACTGACTTTCAAATAAAATACACATTTTTTTAAAAAAGCTTAAAACTGTAAATCAGGGGTTGGCGTTGTAGTGCAGTGCATAAAGCCACTGCCTGTGACACTGGCATCCCATTTGGGCACCGGTTCAAGTCTGGAATGCTCCTTTTCTCTTCCGATCCAGTTCTCTGTTAATGCACCTGAAAAAGCCCAAGTGCTTGGTCCCTGGAGCCATGTGGCAGACCTGGAAGCTCCTGGCTTCAGACCAGCTCAGCTCCAGCCTTTGCGGCCATTTGGGGAGTGAACCAGTGGATGGAAGATATCTCTCTATCTCTCTCTCACTCTGCCTTTCAAATAAATAAATAAATATTTTTTAAAAATTGTAATTCACTTTTTCCTACTAATTTGGTATAAAAGACCTCTATAGTTTAATACAGTATAAAAACATTAAGAGGGATAAATGTTTAAAATTTCATTTAAATTGCCTCTGCAAAAGGAATAGCATTCCACATAGGCTATCAACACCTAAGAGAATACATTGTGTAGGAGCTGGCATTGTGACCAAGTGGGCCAAGCCACGGCGTGCAACGCCAGCTTAAGTTCTGACTATTCCTTCCCATCCAGCTCCCTGTTAATGTTCTGGGAAAGTAGCAGATGATTGGCTATGGCTTGGGTCATGGCTTGGGCTCCTGTTGTGTATGTGGGAGACCCAGATGGAGTTCCTGACTCCTGGATTCAGCCTAGCCTGGACCTGGCTGTTGTAGCCACTTGGGGAGTGAACCAGTACACAGAAGATCTTTCTATCTCTCCTTCTCTTTCTGTTGCTCTGTCAAATAAGTAAATAAACCTTAAAAAAAAAAAATCATGTGATTATATTAACCCATATTATTATTGAACATTTGAACTTCAATATTCTGCTGTATGTTATTAAATTTTCTTGTGAATAACCTGAAGTAAGAAAAAGAGTGAATAAGTATTACATACCTTAAATGACGCTACAGCTTTGTCATAAGCTTTTATCAATGCTGTATCATCCCAAATGTCAGAATCATCACTCTGGGAAGGGTAAGAAATAAAAACAATTCATGTTCACGTGTTTGATCAAAAACTTATGTAGATAGTATCAAGAGCCATCCTAATCCAGACATCGCCAAATAACACTGAAAATGGGTGTCACAGATCCTAAGTAAAATCACAGGAAGTCTGCTTGCTAAGAAGTTACTCCCAAAGCTAAACATACATAAATGTTCTAAGAGATACGTCACAAAGTAAATCCATGATTTAATTCCTATTCACCAACTGTAAGCAGATGTTTTATTTATTTATTTATTTATTATTATTTTTTTTTGACAGGCAGAGTGGACAGTGAGAAAGAGAGACAGAGAGAAAGGTCTTCCTTTGCCGTTGGTTCACCCTCCAATGGCCGCTGCGGCCGGCACGCTGCGGCCGGCGCACTGCGCTGATCCAAAGGCAGGAGCCAGGTACTTTTCCTGGTCTCCCATGGGGTGCAGGGCCCAAGCACTTGGGCCATCCTCCACTGCATTCCCGGGCCACAGCAGAGAGCTGGCCTGGAAGAGGGGCAACCGGGACAGAATCTGGCGCCCTGACCAGGACTAGAACCTGGTGTGCCGGCGCTGCAAGGCGGAGGATTAGCTTAGTGAGCCGCGGCGCCGGCCAGTAGATATGTTTTTTTGACGTTAACCCACACTTCAACCTCTCTGTGACTAGATTAGTTTAGGTTTAGTTTAAGTGCAGGAATTGTGGTCCAACAGGTTAGGTGGCTGCTTGGGACACCTGATTCCACATTGGACTGCTAGTTTGAGTCCTGGCACCTCTGCTTTGGATCCAGCTCTCTGCCAGGATTCTAATGTGTGTGGGAAGACAATGGGTGATGGTCTAAACGCTCATGTCAGAGACCCAGACAGAGTTTTGGCTGCTGACTTCAGCCTGGACCAACTGTGGATTTTGCTGCCATTTGGTGAGTGAGCCAGAGGATAGAAGATATCTGTCTTTCCTTTTTCTGATGCTCTGCATTCCAAATAAGTAAATGTTTAAAACAAAAAGAAACAGTTAGTCACATATTACAATTTCTAAACTTAAAAAACTTAAAAAGACTGACCATACCAGATCTCAAGGATGTAAAGCAATTGGAACTTTTATACACTGCTGGTTGAAATGTAAAATGGTGCACCTGCTTTGAGGAAGAGTATGGTAACTTCTTATATACTTAAAATACTTTGGGTGGGTGGAGCCGCCCACCTGCAGTTCTGCCATCCCATATGGGCACTGATTCAAGAACTGGCTGCTCCACTTTCGATCCAGCTCTCTGTTATGGCCTGGGAGAGCAGTGGAGGATGGCCCAAGTGCTTGGGCCCCTGCACCCGCATAAGAGAACTGGAAGAGGCTCCTGGCTCCTGGCTCCTGGCTCTGGATCAGCTCAGCTCACCCACTGCAGCCATTTGGAGAGTTAGCAGGCAGATGAAGGATATCTCTCTCTCTCTGCAACTCTGCCTTTCAAATAAATAAATAAATCTTTAAAAAAAAATAAAAGTGAAACAAGATACTTGGGGTGAGAAGGAATTTGGTGCAGATGTTAACACACAGCTTGTGATGCCTGCATCCCATACTAGAATGCCTGGGTTCGAGTCACAGCTCTGGTCCTGATGCTGGCATTCCTGCTAATGTGCACCCTGGGAGTCAGGAGGTGATCCCTGTCACTCCTGTCAGACACTCAGACTGAGTTCTGAGCCCCCGGCTTTGTCATAGCCCATCACCAGCTATTTTAGGCATCTGCAGAGTGAATCAACAGATGGAAGAGCTCTGTCTCTCTCTACCCTATGACCTAAGTATTTTCTGAAGTAAAATAAAAGCACATGTCATAATAAAGTGTCATACTCTAATACCCCAAACAGCTCTATTTCTAACTGCCCCAAACTGGAAAAACCCGAAGGTTCATGAACAAGCAAATGGACAAAGTATAATATATACAAGCAATAGAATACCACTCAACAATAAAACGGCCAGCGCGGTGGCGTAGTGGGTAAAGCTGCCGCCTGCAATGCCGGCATCCCATATGGGCACCAATTTGAGTCCCGGCTGCTCCACTTCTGATCCAGCTCTCTGCTGTGGCCTGGGAAAGCAGAACATGGCCCAGTCCTTAGGCCCCTGCACCCACATGGAAGACCCAGAAGCTACTGGCATGTGGCTTTGGATCAGCCCAGCTCTGGCCGTTGCGGTTGTCCAGGGAGTGAACCCATGGATCAAAGACTTCTTTCTCTCTGTAAATGTGACTTTCAAATAAATGAATAAATCTTAAAAAAAAAAAAAAAAAAAAAAAACACTGAGCAACCACATACATACAAAAC
The DNA here is from genome assembly GCF_964237555.1 of Oryctolagus cuniculus. Lineage (NCBI taxonomy): Eukaryota > Metazoa > Chordata > Mammalia > Lagomorpha > Leporidae > Oryctolagus > Oryctolagus cuniculus. The sequence goes on along the minus strand of NC_091445.1, from coordinate 39,558,065 downwards.
AAAGTAGCTATGCCCAGTAAAAGTAGCAGACAAAATAAATACCCTGTGACTCCATGTTCATGAAAGTGTAGAAAAATGCAGGCTCATCTATGGTGACAGCAAGTGGATCAGTGCCTTTCTGGGGATGAGGGAGGTCTCTGGATGGGAAGCAAGGATTACAAAGGCCGAGTCCACCAAGTTATAAAGAGAGGCAAACCAGCCCAGACACGGAGACCACAGGCAGAACCCCTGAGACTACACGAAGGAAACAGACACCCTTGCAATCCCCAGCAACTCAGCCGCCAGCTGTGGCAGCTCCAGCAACCACAGGAGGGGATGACCTAGAACTGCTCGCTCCTCACCGCCGACAGCGGGGCGGAGAATAGAATGATCACAGCTTCAGACCACTAAGTTTTAGGGCATCTGTTACACTGCAACAACAGTCCAAACAGACCACCAGCACAGCCTTTACATCTAATTTTCGTCACCCCGAGCAGCCCAGGTGTCCCAAGTTCCTCCTCACGTTGTCCCGCCATCGTCTCCCACTTCTCAACTCCTGAAACTTCAACCGCACTCTCTTAGCAAAACTTCCAATCTTCAACCTTGTATCTGAGTAACTCCTGCCTTGTCAGTCTGGTACCTGGCTTTTCCTGAGGATGCCTCCTTCCTGTGGCCACCTAAAAGGACATGAGTTTTCCAGATACTCTGCACAGCACCTGAAATTAGCCTTGACTCTAACCTCCCTCATCGGACGTATCTAGAAAGCCTGTTGCTTCTGATTCCAAAATGTGCCCAGAATCCACAATCCCCGGTGGAATTCCACTGTTAACTGCTCGGCTGAAGACTGGACGATTCCTACAGACTCCTACGTGTTTTCCCTCCTTCACGTGGCCCTGGCCCCGCACGCCTCCCAGTCCGAGCCAAGCGGACGAACCGAGGTGCTGCAGAGGTGCGGCAGAGCCTCAGCTCAAACCCATCAGGGCGCCGAAGCTGCGCGAGGTAGGAGCCTGTAAATGGAGCTCTCCGCGAGCGCAGAGGGAAACGAAATAGAAAACATGTGGACCACTGCTTTCCGGTGAGCGACTGCGTGGGTCCCGCCCGGCGGCCCGGGCCTCAGAGCCCGCAGAGACGCTGCGCCGGCCGCGAGCTCACCTGGCCCGTTCCGCGCCGGAACAGCACCGAGTCCTCCGGCTCCGAAACGCCGCCGCCGCCACTGCCCATCGCCATAGTGAGCCTCCTGCAGGCTGCGCGCCGCACGGCTCGGTGCCTTGTGGGAGTGACGACTTCCGCCGCGGGGCCTCCTGGGAGCGGAAGAGCACGGTGGCCCAGAGGGCGGCGGGGCCGACTGGCCTGCGTCCTTCGGTTTTAGTTACCGCCCTCCGGACTTGGCGGGGGGGGGGAGTGGGGGGTGTGTGTGTGTGTGTTGTCCATTGCTCTCCTAATCCTTTAACCTTGTGGGATTTTCACAGAGTGCTTCCATCCAGGTGCCTTTTACTGAGACGTTTTTAAGTTTTATTTACACAGCCTCTTTTCTTCCCTTATCCTAAAACACGTCTAAAGAGGTAAGAAAGGTGAATTACTTTAGTGCCAGCTGGCTAGCTAGGAATCCTAAAGGTTTATTATTTTGTTTATTTGAAAGGCAGAGTTACAGAGAGAGGTAGAGACAGAGAGAGATCTTAGATCTGCTGGTTCACGCCCCAAATGGCGACAACGACCAGAGTTTCTTCCGAGTCTCCCATGCAGGTGCAGGGGCCCAAGCACCTGAGTCATCCTCCGCTGCCTTCCCAGTCGCGTTATCAGGGAGCTGGATCAGAAGTGGAGCAGCCGGGCCTCCACCTGGGGCCCATAGGGGAGGCCGGAGCTGCTGGCCAGAGCCTTAACCCCCTGCACCACAGTGCCAGCCCCTAGCTAGGAATCTGTATCTCTAATTCTCGTCTTGTGTGTTTGAAAATGGAGCATATTCTTTTCCCAAACAGGTGTTCTTTTATCTTTTCTCCAAGGTCTCCCCAGATCCCTAGTTCTAGTGATCTCTGGCCATAGGCACTGTCCCCTCACTGCCTGGCCTGGCCTGGCCATCCACCCTGTTAGGAAGAGTAGTCCACTTCACTTCCTTCAGTGGGTGCTATCACAGTTGGCTATGCAGTGAGTTACGAAAGCCAAGTCTGGTGCAGGTGAGCATTTGGGACTCCCAGATTTAATTTGTCCCAAATGACTATGGTATTCCACTCTTCTCCTCCCTGGATTTTTTTTTTTTTTTTGTAGAAAAAACAGTATTTATTTGAAAGAGTTAAAGAAGGGGTTGGGGTGGGTGGGAGAGATCTTACATCCACTGGTTCACTCCCCAGATGGCTGCAATAGCCAAGGTTGGACCAAGCCAAATCCAAGAGCCGGGAGCTCCATCCAGGTCTCCTATGTGGGTGCCGGAACCGACGCACCTGCTCCATTTTCCACTGCTTTTACCAGGCTGGTAGCAGGGAGTTGGGTGGGAAGTGGAACAGTGGGGACTTGAACCAGCACCCATGTGGGACGCGGGCCTCTAAGGTGGTGGCTTGATCTGCTATGCTACAATACCAGCCCCATCCCTGAATACTTGAGGCAGGAAATTCCTAGTAGTTCAATAAGACAGTAAAAATGATATGTCCAAAATGTGTTTATTGGAACTATTTCCCACTAAACAGGTACTTTTAGTGCTGCTGCTCTTCTTCCTCTTTTTGGTAGGATTTATTTATTTGAAAGGCATAGTTAAAGGGGAGGGACAGAGATTGAGATCTTCTATCCACCAATTCATTCCCCTAGTGGCTGAAACTGCTGGAAGTAGGCCAGGCCGGAGCCAGGAAGTTCACCCAGGTCTCTCCTGAGGGTGGCAGGGATCCAAACACTTGGGCTGTGGCGGAATGAGAAGGCTGTGCCAAGATGGCCGCTGGCAAGGGAGCTCCAGTTACTCAGGAATGGCTTCAGAACCCATCTGGCAACGGAGCCTGCATGTGATTGGTTGTGGCACAAAACGCCCCTTGACCAGATTGGCTGCCTTGGCTATATAAGCTACTGTACCAAATGAACAAGTCTGTGAGCTGCTCGCCTCTAGCCCACTTTTACCTGACTCTTGATTCTGCGCCTCTTGCCCCCACCATGCTCCTCTCAGACTGACTCCATAGCAACACTTGGGACATCTGCTACACATTAGCAGGGAGCTGGATCAGGAGTAGAGCAGCCAGGACTAGAACCAGTGCTCATATGGAATGCCAGCATTGCAGGTGGTGACTCAACCTGCTGCTTCCTTCTAAAGGATTATCCTCTGCACACCTTGTTCCTCCTCCTGTAGGCTATCAGGGCACAGTGGAGCAGCCAACACACAAAGCTACCGTTGGTGCACAGCTAAAGACTGGTGATTTTATAGCTTCCTGGATACTTCACATCCATGAAGTAGGACCTGGGGCTCTGCACCATTTGCCGCTTCTCCAATTCTGGAGAAAGATGGAGGAGATCCTGGTGAGAGGCGTGCTCCTGTGGGGAGGTCAGCAACACCGAGAAAGGATGTTTTTTTTTTTTTTAAGCAAAATTATCTTGGAAAATACTGTTTATTGCAGGTAATTTAGGAAAAGGAAATATGTGTAATATGATACACATCAGTTCAGAAGTAACCAATAATAACTAGTTTTAAAAATGCTCTTAAGAGCTTTATGTGCTTTTTTAAAAATACAGTATACTTCTGTAGGAAATAAGCCCACCTGAGACCACCTACCCAGCAAAAGATATTGTCGCTCCCCGTCTTCGTGGAGGAACGACACAGGACCCTGCGCTGTTCTTTTGTCTGCTCGGCCCTCCCCGGGTTTGCTGCTGGTTCTTCCCGGGTTGGCTACTGACCCTTCCACCTCCGTGGAAGGGCGGTTCCCCCTGCCACTTTCCCCACTTCCGCGGGGGAGCGGCACACCGCCAGCCGGCTCTCTCGGGGGCTGCACAGGTGTTCCTCAGGTGTTCCTGGTGCATGTTGTCTCTCTCCTCCTTTATAGTCCTCTTCCGCCAATCCCAACTCTGCTACCCACACGCCGAGTACGCTGCTCTCCTCCAATCAGGAGCAGGTCCTGCTGTTTATTGGTTGAACTGGAGGCAGCTGTGTAGAAGCTGTTTCCTCCTCTCCCAGCGCCATATTGTGGGAGAGCAGATGCATAGAATAAGTCTTAATTCCAGTAACTTAGTCTAGTCCGAGTTGCTCCCCACAGATATATGCAGAAGCACTGAAGGAAGCAGAAAATGACAGATTTATGGAGACTGAGTCTTCTTTTTTTTAAGATTTATTTATTTATTTGAAAGGTAGAGTTAGAGAGAGGTAGAGGCAGAGAGAGAGAGGTCTTCCATCTGTTGGTTCCCTCCTCAGATAGCTGCAATAGCCAGAGCTGTGTTGATCTGGAGCCAGGAGCCAGGAGCTTCTTCCGGGTCTCCCACGTGGGGGCAGGGGCCCAAGCACTCAGGTTATCTTCCACTGCTTTCCCAGGCCATAGCAGAGAGCTGGATTGGAAGTGGAGCAGCCGGGACTAGAACTGGTGCCCATATGAGATGACGGTTCTGCAGGCAGCGGCTTTACCCACTGCGCCGCAGCACACCGGCCCTGATATTCAGTCCTGAGAGAGGTGATCAGCTGGTAGAAGCAGATACCACTCAGAAATTCAGCTCCTTTTATCTGTACCATGCAGAGGTCCCTTCCCCCAGCTTCAAATTGGTTGAGAAACTTGGGAGGTACAATTTAAACCCTACACAGGGCCTGGGGCAGGATGAGGAGGGGACAATGGGGTGGATATTGCTGGGCAGAAAGGACAGGGGAGGAGGTGTTACTCAGTGGTACCATCAAGGCTCCAGGAACTGAGACCTGGGAGCGCTGCGTAACAGCCATCAGGTAGTTACAGATTCCATAAAGCTCAAAGTTACAAAGATAACAAGTGGTACATGGTTTGCAAAGCAAGCTTAGCAGTTGATCTCTGTTAAAATTTTTGCAAACCTCTATCCTACTTGCTACTGAGGCCTAGTTTCATGGCCACACTAAGGGTAAGCCAAGTCTGTAATGAAAATATACCATGGGGGCCAGCGCTGTGGCTCACTTGGCTAATCTTCTGCCCGTAGCATGTGCCTGGGAAATTATTTGGTCTGGTCCTGCCAAAGCAATCAAAGATGAGACTTGAAATGCAATAAAGGGGCTGGCATTGTGGTATGATAAGCTAAGCTACAGCCTGCAACGCCAGCATCCTGTATCTGAGTGCCAGTTTGAGTTCCAGCTGTTCTGTTTCCAATCCAGCTCCCTGCTATTGTGCCTGGGAAGGAAGTGGAAGATGGCCCAAGCACTTGGGCTCTTTCCATCCACGTGGGAGACCCAGATGTTCTAGGCTCCTGACTTTGGCCTCCAACAGCACAGTTGTGGCCATTTGGGGAATGAACCAGAAAATAAATAAATTGTGGTATATCCATATACCAGAACGTTACACAGCAAATCGAAAAGACTGAACTATTGCTATACATAAGATAGAGAGCACTTACAGATGTGATATTGAGCAAATGAAGCTTGTTTCCACGTATGCGAAATCCCAAAACAGACCTATTCCATGGTGATACTCAGATGGAAGGCATTATCTAAGAAGATGCTGGATTTGCCCTGTATATTGACCTAAGTGGAATATTTATAGTTTATGTCAACTGAGGTGTACATTTCAGATATATGGTCTTTATGGTCATTTCATGAACAAATGACCAGAAATGCAATCCTGTGTCAAACAGTAAATGTGTTTACTTTTCTTTTTCTTTTTTTTTTTTTTAAAGATTTCTTTATTTATTTAAAAGTGAGAGTTACACAGAGAGAGGAGAGGCAGAGAGAGAGAGAGAGAGGTCTTCCATCCGCTGGTTCACACCCCAATTAGTTGAAATGGCAGGAGCCACACAGATCTGAAGCCAGGAGCCAGGAGCCTCCTCCAGGTCTCCCACGCAGGTGCAGGGGCCCAAGGACTTGGGCCATTCTCCACTGCCTTCCCAGGCCATAGCAGAGAGCTGGATCTGAAGTGGAGCAGCTGAGAATCAAACTGGTGCCCACATGGGATGTTGGCACTGCAGGCGGCGGCCCCACCCGCCATGCCACAGCACCAGCCCCTACTTTTTTTTCTTTAAAAAAAGATTTATTTGGGGGCCGGTGCTGTGGTGCAGTGGGTTAAAGCCCTGGCCTGAAGCTCCGGCATTCCATATGGGCGCTGGTTCTAGTCCTGGCTGCTCCTCTTCCAATCCAGCTCTTTGCTATGGCCTGAGAAAACAGTAGAAGATGGCCCAAGTGCTTGGGCCCCTGCACCCACGTGTGACCACAGAGACCCGGAAGAAGCTCCGGGCTTCTGGCTTTGGATCGGTGCAGCTTCGGCCATTGTGGCCATCTGGGGAGTGAACCAGAGGATGGAAGACCTCTCTCTTTCTTTGTCTCTACCTCTCTCTGTAACTCTTTCAAATAAATAAAATAAATCTTTATAAAAAGATTTGTTTATTTATCTGAAAGGCAGAGTTAGAAAGAAAGAAATCTTCCATCTGCTGGTTCACTTCACCACAACGCCAACCCCATGTTTAGTTTTCTAAGAAACCATTATTAAAATTTATTGAAATTTAGAATTTATTCCTAAATTTCTTTTAGCCCTTTCATTGCATTTTCCCAGATTTCCATAATGCACAAATATTGCACTTTGGGGGTTTGAAGCATTGGTAGGGACAAGAATGGCACAAGCTGTATCATGGTTTCTCACACTTCAGACATTCACTTATCACCTTAATGATTTGCCAAATAATGTTTTTGTATGTTTAAAATTGAGACTTAGCTTTGCAACAGGAGGATTGAACACCTACTGTTTTAGTCTGTCCAACATCTATTTGACTTTTTTGGCAAAGAACCCCAAATTTGTCTGGGGGACCATCTATTCCTCTACTGTATATAGTGTTGGTTTTGCAGTCAACTTAGACAACTTGCCCTCCTCATGCTGAGCTGTGGGAACAGAACCCAAACAAGTCCAGTTAGAGCAGGGGTGGGGACATCTGGTCCCCAGGCTGTATATGGCCTGTGATATCATTTGGTCTGGCCCTGCCAAGGCAACCACTGGTAGGATTTGAAATTCAGTAAATCTAAAGCAGGCTAATTTTTAAGTTGATTATTTTGTATGACTCACAAGTGATGTTATAAAATGGCCCTTGCAGAAAAAAAGGTTCCCCATCCTTGATGAGAGGATCTTTGGATGATGAAAAGACTAAAAATATTTGTTAGAATTTTGCTCTGATAACAGCACTGTGGGATAAAAATATTTGTTGTACTATGTACTCTTAAGATAGCTTCACTAGGGGCCAGTGCTGTGGCGCAGAGGGTTAACGCCCTGGCCTGAGGCACCGGCATCCCATATGGGCGCTGATTTGAGACCCAGCTGTTCCACTTCTGATCCACCACTCTGCTATGGCATGGGAAAGCAGTGGAGGATGGCCTGAGTCCTTGGGCCCCTGCACCCTCGACCTGGAGGAAGCTCCTGGCTCCTGGCTTCGGATAGGTGCAGCTCCGATTGTTGTGGCCAATTGGGGAGTGAACCAGAGGATGGAAGACACCTCTCTCTCTCTCTCTCTCTCTGCCTCTCCTTTCTCTGTGTAACTCTTTCAAATAAATAAATAAATCTTAAAAAAAAGATATCTTCACTGGCATTGCGGTGCAGAAGACTGCCTAGGATGCTGGCATCCATATGGGCATGCCATTTCTGATCCAGCTCCACTCTGATCCAACTCCCTGATAACGTACCCAGAAAGGCAGCAGCAGATGCCCATGTACTTGGGTCCCTGCCACCCATGTAGGATACATGGATAGACTTCCAGGCTCCTGGATTTGGCCTGACCCAGCCTTGTTCATTTGTGGTCATTGGTGAGTGAACCAGCAGATGTGTCGCTCCCCCTCTTCATGGAGGAATGACACTAAACCCTGCCTAGGCTTCATATCCGAGTCACGGCACCATTATGTCACTCCCCCTCTTCATGGAGGAACGACACAGGACCCTGCGCTGTTCTTTTGTCTGCTCAGCCCTCCCCGGGTTTGCTGCTGGTTCTTCCCGGGTTGGCTACTATCCCTTCCACCTCCGTGGAAGGGCAGTTCCCCCTGGCCACATTCCCCACTTCCGCAGGGGAGCGGCACACTGCCGGCCGGCTCTCTCGGGGGCTGCACAGGTGTTCCCCTTAGATGTTCCCCTTAGATGTTCCTGGTGCATGCCGTCTCTCTCCTCCTTTATAGTCCTCCTCTGCCAATCCCAACTCGGCTGCCCACACGCCGAGTACGCTGCTCTCCTCCAATCAGGAGCAAGTCCTACAGTTTATTGGCTGAACTGGAGGCAGCTGTGTAGAAGCTGTTTCCTTCTCTCCCAGCGCCATATTGTGGGAGAGCAGATGCATAGAATAAGTCTTAATTCCAGTAACTTAGTCTAGTCCGGGTTGCTCCCCACACAGATGGACGATCTAACTCTGCCTTTCAAACAAATAAATAAATGTTGAAAAAGATATCTTCAGCTGTTCACATTCTCAACCTTTCCAAGGGTTTCGGTCTTTAACTTTTGCTAGGCTCTAGAGTCTCATCCTTTAAATAATTTGATTAATCTAATTTTATAGCTTGCAACCAAAAATTCCAATAGACAATGAAATCAGAGGTTTGGGCCGGCGCCGCGGCTCACTAGGCTAATCCTCCGCCTAGCGGCGCCGGCACACCGGGTTCTAGTCCCGGTCGGGGCGCCGGATTCTGTCCCGGTTGCCCCTCTTCTAGGCCAGCCCTCTGCTGTGGCCAGGGAGTGCAGTGGAGGATGGCCCAGGTGCTTGGGCCCTGCACCCCATGGGAGACCAGGAAAAGCACCTGGCTCCTGGCTCCTGCCATGGGATCAGCGCGGTGCGCCGGCCGCAGCGCGCTGGCCGTGGCGGCCATTGGAGGGTGAACCAACGGCAAAGGAAGACCTTTCTCTCTGTCTCTCTCTCTCACTGTCCACTCTGCCTGTCAAAAAAAAAAAAAAGAAATCAGAGGTTTGATACATATTATAAGTAAAGCATATATTAAAATAACTAGCTAACTCTATATTGAACCCATTCATAAGCCACCATTCATTCAGTTACCTTGAGTGGTACAAGGCCAAGTGAGACTTTGGGGTTTTTTTATAGAATAATTTTATTTTGAAAAGTAGAGTTACAGAGAGAGAGAGAGAGAGAGAGACAGACAGACAGGCAGGCAGGCAGGTAGGTTTTCCATCCCCAAATGGCCACAATGGCTAGGGCTGGGCCAGGTTGCAGCCATGACCCAGGAGCTTCTTCTGGGTCTCCTAAAAGACAGCAGGGACCCAAGGACTTGGGCCATCCTCTGCTGCTTTTCCCACATGCATTAGCAGGGAGCAGGATTGGAAGTGGAGCAGCAGAGACTCGAATCTGTGTCCATATGGGATGCCAGCATTGAAGGCGGTGGCTTAACCTGGTATGCCACGGTGCCAGCCCCCAAAGTGAGACTTGGACCAAAAAAAAAAAAACAAAAAACACAACTTTTGACAAAAGGCCTGGTCATGCAATATGAGGAGCAAAAAGTTCATGGAAAATGCATATTATGAGAAAAACATGCATTTATTTCAATTAAAAAATTTTTGACAGTTGGAGGGAGTGTACTACCATCTGCTGGTTCACTACCCAAATACCTGCAATGGCTGGGGCTTGGTTAGGAGGAAACCAGGAGCTAGGAACTCATTGCAAGTCTCCTACATGGGTGGTGGGAACCCAATGATTTGAACCATCCCCATTGCCTCCTAGGGTCTGTGTTAGGACCCAGGACTGAAACTTGAACCCAGGTACTCTGATATTGGATGCAGGCATCTTAACCACTAAATGCCCATTCTGATCCCAGTTTTTTTTTTTTTTTCAACAAAATAAATTTTTAAAAATTCTGTTTTCTGTGAACTTTTTATAGTTCCCTTACATATGTTTATAAATGGAAAGTATTCAGTAGGATTTGTCATTGGTTATAGATAGGTTGGAGGCAAATTTCTTATATACAAAAAAGAGCAAAAGCTCAACCAACATAGGCTGTAAGGAAATGTTCCTGTCCAGCATGCAAAGTCAGGGACGTTGGTAAAGTAGCAAGAGTAGAATGTGGCATGTAGAAAATATTTCTGCAAGTTATAATTAGGAGGATCAACTCTTCCAGTTGTGGAAAGCTGAGGTGTACTGGACAGACATGGCAGCTGTGGAAGCAGCAGAATGTTGTCTACCAGGCTATTTAGCCTAACCGGCAAGTGAGCAGTTTCCACCTTGCTGTGTATGTGGGGCACACAGAAGTGTTATGAAGGGTGATTACTAAGCTCTCCTAAGCTATGTCCATCAGTGCGTGGCCCATGGGAAGCACCTGTCTGCCAGCCAGAAAGCCTTGAAAGAGAAAGAGAAGGCCTCCTGAGGCAGCCAAGTCGTACTGCACTAACTTCAATGAGAGCTTTGCTGAGATGAACAGGGGCATGAGCAAGTGGAAGACAGTTGTGGGTACTGCCCTCATTCTGATCCGGCAGAGGCAGTATGTGTACAGCCCTATCCCACACACCGTTGGCAAACAGTGGGTGGCCGTGCAGAACAAGCAGATGCTCAACATGAAGGTCAGTCCCATCGGGGCTTCTCTGTCAGGGACCACTGGGACCACAACCAGAACAGGAGGCAGTGGGAGCTCGCAGCCTGCAGAACTGCGCCTTCTTGTGTTCCGTTGCCTCCTGCACATTTACTGGAGAGCCTATGGCAAACCATACCAATCCTAATCAATGACCAGCTTATGGGAAAAACTAGGAAAATCATAATTTTCTCAGATAAATGATACAACAGCAAGCTACCTATGAACTTAAAAAAACATTATATGTGTGTGTGTATTTGAGGAAGAGACAGTGAGGAAGACATTGAGAGAACTGGCTTCCACTGAATGGTTCACTCTCCAAATGCTTAAAACAGTCAGGCCTGGGCCAGGGCCAAGCCAGGAGCCAGGAATTCCATCTGGGTCTCTCAGGTGGGTGACAGGGGCTCAAGCCATAATTTGCTGCCTTCCCAGGTATAATATCAGGAAGCTGGATTGGAGGTGGAGTAGCCAGTACTTGAACTGGCACTCTGATAAGGGACTTGGGTGTTGTAAACAACAGCTTAGGATGCTGTGCCTTACCACTGAAATTTTAATGGGAGCTGGCACTGTGGTGCAGCAGGTAAAGCCGCCGCCTGCAGTGCTGGCATCCCATTTGGGTATCGGTTCAAGTCCTGGCTGTTCCACTTCCGATGCAGCTCTTTGCTATGGCCTGGGAAAGCAGTAGAAGATGGCCCAAGTGCTTGGGATCCTGCACCTGTGTGGGAAGACCCAAGGAAGCTCCTGGCTCCTGGCTTTGGGTCGGTGCAGCTCTGGCCCTTGTGGCCAATTGGGGAGTGAACCAGCAGATGGAAGTCTTCTCTCTCTGCCTCTCCTTCTCTCAATGTGTAATGGACTTTCAAATAAATAAATATTTTAAAAAATGTAATTAAATTAGATTTAGTGCTATATAAAATATATTTTTTTAAAGTGACAGTGTGTAGGGGCCAGTGCTGAGGTGCAGTAGGTTAAAGCCCTGGCCTGAAGCGCCAGCATCCCATATGGACGCTGGTTCGAGTCCCAGCTGCTCCTCTTCCAATCCAGCTCTCTGTTATAGCCTGGGAAAGCAGTAGAAGATGGCCCAAGTCCTTGGGCCCCTGCACCCACGTGGGAGACCTGGAAGAAGCTCCCGGCTCCTGGCTCCTGGCTTCAGATCAGTGTAGTCCCGGTCTTGTGGCCATCTAGGGAGTGAACCAGCGGATGGAAGACCTCTCTCTCTGTCTCTACCTCTCTCTGTAACTCTGTCTTTCAAATAAAATAAATCTTAAAAAAAAAAAGTGAAGGTGTGGGGCTCCCATTGTGGAGTACTGGGTAAAGTTGTCGCCTACGATGCAGGCATACCTTATTGGCACATGTTCAAGTCCTGCGTGCTCCACTTCTGATCCAGCTCCCTGCTCATGCACCTAGGGAAGCAGCTGAGGATGGCCCAAGTGCTTGGGCCCCTGCACCCATGTGGGAGACTAGGAAGAAGCTCCTAGATCCTGGCTTCAGTCTGGCCCAGCTCTGGCTGTTCAAAAGTGAACCAGCAGATGGAAGAGCTCTCTCTCTCTCTCTTTCTGACAGGCAGAGTTAGACAGTGAGAGAGACAGAGAGAAAGGTCTTCCTTCCATTGGTTCACCCCCCAAAAATGGCTGCTACAGCCGGCGTGCTGCACCAATCCAAAGCCAGGAGCCAGGTGCTTCCTCCTGGTTTCCCATGCGGGTGCAGGGCCCAAGGACCTGGGCCAACCTCCACTGCCTTCCTGGGCCACAGCAAAGAGCTGGACTGGAAGAGGAGCAACCGGGACTAGAACCTGGAGTGCCGGCGCTGCAGGCAGAGGATTAGCATAGTGATCCGCGGCGCCGGCCTTTTCTCTCTCTTTCTCTGCCTCTGTCTCTCTGTAACTCTGCCTTTCAAATAAATAAATGAATATTTTTTAAAAAAATCAGTAGTTTGAAACAGGTTTCAGACTCAAAGCTAAAGGCAGTAATATGATTCTTCCTTGGACACAAAAGTTCTTTCAAGGAGAATTTGAAAAAAAAAAAAACTTTAAAAAAAAAGAGACTGTTACTTTCTAGAAGTGGATAAACTCTTCTACCTATAAAAATATGAGAGAAAAATGAAGAAAATACAGTTTTTAAAAATTAGGAAATACAATTTTTTTTTAAAAGTTTACTTATTGAAAGTCAGAGTTACAGAGAAAGGGAGAAACAAAGCTTTTTTTAAAAATTTTTTATTTTTGACAGGCAGAGTGGACAGTGAGAGAGAGAGAGACAGAGTGAAAGGTCTTCCTTTTCGCCGTTGGTTCACCCTCCAAATGCCGCCACGGTCAGCGCATCGCACTGATCTGAAGCCAGGAGCCAGGTGCTTCTCCTGGTCTCCCATGTGGGTGCAGGGCCCAAGCACTTGAGCCATCCTCTACTGCACTCCAGAGCCATAGCAGAGAGCTGGCCTGGAAGAGGGGCAACCGGGACAGAATCCGGCGCCCCTACCAGGACTAGAACCTGGCGTGCCAGCGCCGCAGGCGGAGGATTTGGCGCTGGCCAAAACAGAGCTTTTCTATCCATTGGTTTACCCCCCAGGTGGCCATAACTACTGTGGCTGGGCCAAGCTGAAGCCAGGAACTTCTGGGTCTCCCGCGTGGATGACTAGAAACCAAGCATTCAGGCCTTCATCTGTTGTTGCCTCCCAGGTTCATTAGAAGGAAAGTGGATTGCAAGTGACAGTGGAACTCATCCTGTGGGAACTGGATGGGAAGTGGAGCAGCCAAGACTCCCAAGTGGCACACACAGCCATCTGAACAGTGAACCAGCAGATAGAAAATCTCTCTGTTTCTCTCTCTCTCCCCAGCTCTTTCAAAATGAATAATAAATAAATCTTAAAAGAAGGAGAGTGTCAGTAGTCAATATTCTCTTTTAGCCCTACATTTCAAAACCAGACCAGTTTGATAAATAGATCAAAGACATCAAAGGCATTCAAAAGGAATTAAGTAGCTGATGATAAAAACCTCAGAATATCTTTGACAGCAGAAGCTGCTATATTTTATTTTCATTAGGACTTAATGAAAATTGCATAATATAGTGTGTCTTCTTGAGGATAATGTAAAGCAGTGGGTGTTTTTTAAAGTTTATTTATTATTATTATTATTATTTTTTTTTTTTGCTTGAAAAGCGGAGTGGCAGAGCAAGACAGAAAGCAAGTGAGCGACTGAGACTTCTTCCATTTGCTAGTTCACTCTCCAAATGTCCACAACAGCCAAGGCTGGGCCAGGACGCAGCAGCCAGAAATTTCATCTGGTTCTCCTGCTTGGGTAGCAGCAACTCAAGTACTTGAGCCATCATCTGCTGGGCACATTAGTAGGAAGCTGGAAAGCCAGCTGGGAAAGCAGCAGCAGATGGCCTGAGTGTTTGAGCCCCTGCCACCATGTGGGAGACCTGGATGGAGCTCCTGGTATTGGCCTGGCTCAGCCCTGGCTGTTGCAGCCATCAGGGAGGTGAACCAGTGGGTGAAGATTGATCTCTCTTGTCTTTCCTCCTCTCTCTGTAAGTCTGACTTTCAAATAAATAAATCTTAAAACAAACAAACTTTTTTTTCTTTTTTTTTAAAGTAGGAAGCTGGACTGGAAGCAGAGGAGCCTGGACTTGAACTTGTACTCTGATATGGGATGCACAAAGTAGCAGCTTTAACCTGATTCTCCACAGTGCCACCCTCAAAGTAGCATTTTTATTTATTTATTTTTTTGACAGGCAGAGTGGACAGTGAGAGAGAGAGACAGAGAGAAAGGTCTTCCTTTGCTGTTGGTTCACCCTCCAATGGCTGCCGCGGCCGGCGCGCTGCGGCCGGCGCACCGCGCTGATCCGATGGCAGGAGCCAGGAGCCAGGTGCTTTTCCTGGTCTCCCATGGGGTGCAGGGCCCAAGCACCTGGGCCATCCTCCACTGCACTCCCTGGCCACAGCAGAGGGCTGGCCTGGAAGAGGGGCAACCGGGACAGAATCCGGCGCCCTGACCGGAACTAGAACCCGGTGTGCCGGTGCCGCTAGGCGGAGGATTAGCCTAGTGAGCCGCGGCGCCGGCCTCAAAGTAGCATTTTTAATGTCTTCATAGCTGTTCTGTGCTATTTCCCAAATTACATTCTGAATTTGATACTATCAATTTTGGCAACAAACCAAAGTAAATTTCCAAATTAGGGGCCCGTGCTGTGGCATAGTGGGTAGCTGCCTGCAGTGCCGGCATCCCAAATGGGCACCAGTTTGATTTCCTGCTACTCCACTTCTTATCCAGGTCTCTGCTATAGCTTGGGAAAGCTGCAGAAGATGGTCCAAGTCCTTGGGCTCCTGCAACTGCATGGGAGACCTGGAAGAAGCTCCTGGGTTCTGGCTTCGGATCAATGCAGCTCTGGCCATTGTGGCCATCTGGGTAATAAACTAGTGGATGGAAGACCTCTCTCTCTGTCTCTGCCTCTGCCTCTCTAACTCTTTCAAATAAGTAAATAAATAAATAAATAATTTTTTTTAAAAAGGAAAATATCCAAATTAAAGGTACATAAATTAACTTTAGTGATAGAAAATCACCTGAATTTTCCCTTAGTATCTTGTAATTTACTAAGCTAGCCTCTTCATGGTCATGTTGAAGCTAAAAATCAAATGTATTTTTTAAAAAAATTATTTATTTGAGAGGCAGAGTTTCAGAGAGGGAGAGACAGAGAGAGAGGACTTCCATCCATTGGTTTACCCCCCAAATTGCTGCAGCTGCTGGAGCTGGGCAGATCTGAAACCAGCAGCCAGGAACTTCATCCAGGTCTCCCACATGGGCGCAGAGGTCCACGCACTTGGGCCATCTTCCACTACTTTCCTAGAGCATAAGCAGGGAGCTGGACTGGAAGAAGAACAGCCAGGACAAGAACCGCCGCCATGTTGGAAGCCACACTGCGGGTACTTAACCTACTAGGCCACAGTGTTGGCCCCCAAAATAAAATCTTACCTTAATAACAAATTTAATTAAATGTCATAAAATTAATCAAGAACAATTAGATATGTCTCTTTAAAAATTTCTATTTATTTATTTATTTTAAAATTATTTTTTGAGAGTTATTTACAGAGACTGAGAGAGATCCTTCATCCACTGGTTCACTCCCCAAGTGGCTGCAGTGGGTGGGGCTGGGCCAGGCTGAAGCCAGGAGTTTCATCAGGGTCTCCAACATGGGTGCAGGGGACTAAGCATTTGGGCCATCTTCCTCTGCATTCCCAGGCCATTAGCAGGGAGCTGGATCAGAAGTGGAGAGAGCAGCCGGGACTCAAACTGGCATGCACATGGCATGCTGGCACTGCAGAAGGTTGCTTACACTGCTGTGCTACAGCACTACCCCCTGCCTTTAATGATTTTTTAAAATTTATTTGTAAGGCAGAGTTACAGAGAGTGGGAGAGCTTCCATCTGCTGGTTGACTCCCCAAATATCCTCTATAGCCAGGGCTGAGCCAGGCTAAAGCCAGGAACTTCATCTGTCTCTCCCATGTTAGTGCAGAGGCCCAACCACTTGGGTCATCCTCTGCTGCTTTCCCAGTTGAATTAGCAAGGAGCTGGTTTGGAAGTGGCACAGTTAGGACTTGAACCAGCACTCATATGGGATTCCACCATTGCAGGCAGCAGCTTAAATTACCTTGCCTTGGGGCCGGCAGTGCCAGCATCCCATAGGGGCACTGGTTCAAGTCCTGGCTGCTCCAGTTCTGACCCAGCTCACTGCTAATGGCCTGGGAAAGCAGCAAAGGATGGCTCAAGTCCTTGGGCCTCTGTACCCACATGGGAGACGTGGAAGAAACTCCTAGCTCCTGGCTTTGGGTCAGCTCATTCTGGCCATTGGGGCCATTTTGGGAATGAACCAGTGGATGGAAGACCTCTCTGTCTATCTCTATCTCTTTCTGTAATTCTGTCTTTCAAATAAATTAAATCTTAAAACTGCCAAGCCACAACACTGGCCCAAATCATTCGTTTGAAAAAAGGTAAAAAAGGTGGGCATTTTGGTACAGGTTAAGGTGCTGCTTGGGATGCCTACATCCCATAATGGAGTGCTGGTTCAAGTTTCAGCTACTCTACTTCTGATCCAGCTTCCTGCTAATGTACCTGGAAAGGCAGCTGTTGATGGTCCCAGTAGCTGGATCTCTAGACATCCACATGGAGACCCAGATTGAATTCCAGGCTCCTTCCTGGTTTGACTTGGCTCAGTCCTGACTGTTATGGGTATTTGGGGAGCGAACCAGCAGATGCAAGATCTCTTTCTCTGTCACTCTTTAAAAAAGATGAAAATAAACAAACATTAAAAAACTCAGGCAAAAAAAAACCTTAATGATTGTCTTATTCTTAGAAACACTCAGAATTCCATCCTATTTATAGGTATTATCATAGGTAAATGACCTATCACAATACATTACTTTCAATCTTGAAGATCTAACCATTAAGTTAGTACCTGACATATTAAGTGATCAATAAAAATTTGCTCAATTGCATTATGTAAAAAATGAAGTCCTCGAAGAATACACACTTTTGCATTAAGTAAGTTAAATTAAGTTTGGTAGCATTTTAATTCTTTTCTTTAAAAAAAGATTTATTTTATTTCTTTGAAAGGCATTTAGAGAGAAACAGACAGAGAGAGGTCTTCCATCCATTGGTTTACTCCTTAAATGGCTGAAAGGGCTGGGGCTGGGCCAGGTCAAAGTCAGGAGACAAGAAGTTCTTCTGGGTCTCCCATGTGGATGCAGGGGCCCAAGCACTTGGGCCATCTTCCGCTGCTTTCCCAGGAGCAGTAGCAGGGAGCTGGATTAGAAGTGGAGCATTTGGAACTCAAACTGGCACCCATATGGGATGCCAGCACTGAAGGCAGTGGCTTAACTCACTATGCCATAGCACTGGCCTCAGCATTTTGATTATATTAAACATAATTATGCATATTTTATTCAAATAGAACAAGGTCTCAAACCGTAATGTCTCTAGGTTACTATATTTCTTAATTTATAACCAGCATCAAGTCACAAGTTTTTTTTTTTTTTTTTTTTTTTTTTTTTTGACAGGCAGAGTGGACAGTGAGAGAGAGAGACAGAGAGAAAGGTCTTCCTTTGCTGTTGGTTCACCCTCCAATGGCTGCCGCGGCCGGCGCGCTGCGGCCGGCGCACCGCGCTGATCCGATGGCAGGAGCCAGGAGCCAGGTGCTTTTCCTGGTCTCCCATGGGGTGCAGGGCCCAAGCACCTGGGCCATCCTCCACTGCACTCCCTGGCCACAGCAGAGGGCTGGCCTGGAAGAGGGGCAACTGGGACAGAATCCGGAGCCCCAACCGGGACTAGAACCCGGTGTGCCGGCGCCGCTAGGCGGAGGATTAGCCTAGTGAGCCGCGGCGCCGGCCCAAGTCACAAGTTTTTGAAAAAGAACAGAGTAAAATACAGCACTCATTCCAAAATTTTTTAAAACTCCAGAACTCTTGCTCAGTCTTTGTTTAGTTTACATCATTTTAGTTGCTATTTCAGGTGGTTT
The DNA here is from genome assembly GCF_964237555.1 of Oryctolagus cuniculus. Classification (NCBI taxonomy): domain Eukaryota; kingdom Metazoa; phylum Chordata; class Mammalia; order Lagomorpha; family Leporidae; genus Oryctolagus; species Oryctolagus cuniculus. Next base: position 39,539,936 of record NC_091445.1, on the reverse strand, counting down.
GCACTATCTGTTGTTAACTCCAGGAAATCAGTTGGTTACAAAGCAAAATTATATAAAGAGATCTTAAATTCCATTAGACAATAAATTTGCTTTAAAGATTTAGCTGTGATATAGCAGGTAAAGCCACCACCTGGGTGGTGGTTTAAATCCTGCTGTTCCACTTCTGGTCCAGCTCCCTGCTAATATGCCTGGGAAAGCAGCAGAGAATGGTCGTAGTGCTTTGGCTGCTACACCCACACAGGAGACCCGGAAGAAGCTCCTGGCTTCAGATAGGTGTGGCTGCAACCATTATGGCCACTGGGGAGTGAACCAGCCACTGGAAGATCTCAATCTCTCTTTGTCTCTGTCTCTGTCTTGCTCTGCAATTCAGCCTTTCAAATAAGTAAATAAATCTTTTTTTAAAATATAACAGTTTATGACAAAGAAGTCTGTTATTTGATCACATTACATGTATCTAATAAATTATATGAGGGTTCACTGTGGATAAACAATGTTCAGGGACCAGTGCTGTGGCATATTGGGAAAGCCACTGCCTGCAGTGCTGGCATCCCATATGGGTGCCTGTTTTTTGAGTCCCGGCTACTCCACTCCAATCCAGCTCTCTGCTATGGTCTGGGAGCAGTGGAAGATGGCCCAAGTCCCTGGGCCTCTGCAGCCATGTGAGAGACCCAGAAGAAGCTCCTAGCTCCTGGCTTCGGATTGGCCCAGTTCTGGCTGTTGTGGCCATTTAGGGAGTGAACCAGCAGATGGAAGACCTCTCTGCCTCTGCCTCTCTGTAATTTTGCCTTTCAAATAAATAAATAAATATTAAAAAAAAATTTAAGTAATATGTCACATGCATGGTTAGTGTTTTATTCTTTGATGAATGGTTCGAAAACATTACATTAAGTCAGGCTGAAAGGCAAAGTTTAAAATAGACAGTTGTACAGCAAGTTATAACACATGTAATGACTGTTCACTCTATAAAACCTTGATCTCCGAGAGTTTATGGTATACCCAGCTGGCAGTAGTACCAAGTTTTCCAAATGGACAGTCCTCATTTTTCTCTTGTCTGCAGGGCCTTCTTCTCATTAGCTGCTTTCTGCTTCTGTTGCATGATCTCAGAGTCCCTAAAATAAGGTAAAAGTCTGTAAGCTGGTACAGAAAAACTCATTTTATGTCCTCACTTTTTTTCTACACATAACTATGTAATAATATTATAAAATTCTTGAAAGATGATATAAACATTCATATCTTTCTGTTTTCATGCAAGAAGAAAGAATGGAAAGGCAAAACCTGGAAAAGCTTTGAAGGCAGATCTTACTTTGAATATCATCTCTACTGTTATCAAAACCTTGGGCAAATAACCTGAAGCCCTCTCAATATTGGTACAACCCCTATTGAGGTTGTTCATAGGCACAGCTATGAATACATATTGAAGTATTTGATATTTTTTTACCTTTTTGTTTTTTCTTTTTCATTAACATATTTCTGTATCAGTTTTGTAATATTTGCCATATATATTTTTTGTTTTTCAGTTTATTTATTTATTTGAGAGGTAGTGTTACAGTCAGAGAGAGGAACAGACAAATAGAAAGGTCTTCCATCCACTGGTTCACTCCCCAAATGGCTACAACAGCTAGAGCTGGGCCAATCCAATGCCAGGAGCCAGGAGCTTCCTCTGGGTCTCCCACGCGGGTGTAGGGGCCCAGGCACTTGAGCCATCCTAGGCCATAGTAGAGAGCTAGATCGGAAGAGGAGCAGCCGGGGACTTGAACCAGTGCCCATATGGGATGCCGGCACTGCAGGTGGCGGCTTTACCCGGTATGCTACAGCATCAGCCCCAAAAATAAATCTTAAAAAATTAAATAAATAAAAGGAAAAGATAAACGCTTTCCATTCTCCAAAACCTGGCTTCAGTCACCCGAGAATTCTATCAGCACTGCTCACCTCTGCTTTCTTTGAGAAGTAGTCAAGCTATCTTCTTTTCTTTTTCCCTTGCTAATTTCCTGCGATTTTTTCATGTTTTTTTGGCGGGCAAGTTCGCGTTGATTTCCACCTGCAAAGTCAAACAGTTACACTCTTTTCTCATCTCCAAAAGCATTAATCATTCCATTAAAAAGTTCTTATTTGAACGCATCTGAACTTTGCCTTTTCAGTAGAGGATTGCATTATCCGACAAGGATGCTTAAAAGGTAAGCACGGGAGGGCTTAAGAGTATTATCCTGCCAAGCTAGGTGTCCAGAGCTATAAATGGCAGACCTTTGAGAGCAGGCAATTCAATCCTCTGTCTGAAGGGGCCAGTATTCCAAAATAAGTTCTGGCTTTTGAGGGGTGTGCGTAGAGAAAGGCAAGATTCAGAGAGCACCCCTCGCACAGGTTCAGCTCTTCGCAAGGAATGGTCGTGGAGCAGGAGTCCTCACCGTGCTAACGGGCGCACCCGAGAACTGGCACCTGTTCCGCCCGAGAGGCCGGACCCACGCCCAGCATCCCTCTCCCTCTGCTGCGGGAAGCCGGGGTCCCAGCCCCACCAGCCCCGCCTGCCCACCCCGCCGCGCCCCTGGGTTCGGCTCTCTCGCTGGACGCTTCGCCCACCCGTCCGCACACTCACGGGCCATGCTGATCACCGAACGGAGCCTGGAAGAGAGCGACTGGAAAAATCAACGGCTCCCCGGCACGCTCACACGCTGTCTCCAGCCGCCCACCGGGTGGCTGAGCCCGAGCGGGCCCTCGGCCCGGTGACGCCTCCGCTCGCTCAGCCCCGCCCACCGGCTCCGCCCACCGCCCCGGCGAGGTTCGGGAGCCGCTGCGCGTGCGCGTGCGTGCGGGGCCTCCAGACCAGGGCTGCCCTGTGAGTGGGGTGCGGGCGCCATAGGCGTGTGTATAGACCTGTTTCGCGATAACAAACGACGATGAGCTCCGCGATATCTAACGTTTTGCCAACGAATGTTAGCTTTCATTTATCCCCCGGCAGAGGAAGGAAGGAGACTGCCCTTGCTGGAAATACGTGTAAAACTGCTCTTACGGTTCATTTGACTGATAGCTGCTTTCTTCCCCTTTTCCGTTATTAAAAG
>NC_091445.1:36928847-36989240 GCF_964237555.1 Oryctolagus cuniculus | reverse complement strand
GAAGGATAGTTTTATAAATGAGGAAGCCAGGGGTCAACATTGTAGACAGCGTGGTAAGCCACTACCTCCGACACTAACATCCCATACTGGGGCATCAGCTCAAGTCCTCGCTGCTCTGATCCAACTTTCTGCTAATGCACCTGCTAAGGCTATGGAAGATGACCCAAATGCTTGGGTCCCTGACACCCACAGGAGAGACCTGGAAGGAGTCTGGGGCTATTGGCTTCAGACTGGCCAAGCCCTGGCTGTTGTTGACTTTTGGGGAGTGAACCTGTGGATGGAAGACCTCTATACCCCTCTCTCTGTCTTTCCCTCTGCCATTCCAATAAACAAATAAAATGAATCCTAAAAAAAATAAGTTAGTAGTTATTTTTAAAAAGATGAGGAAGCTGAGGCTCTGAGACAAGCTGCAGAGTTAATTGGAAATAAACACCAGGACTTTGGCTGGCACTGGTGAGAACGGCTTCCCTGCTGTGCTGTTGGTGGATGATAAATTGAACACAGACTTTTTAGACAGCACTTGGAGGGTATTTATGGAAGTTGTTAATTTCCTGTGAAAATACTGGTCCATGAGAAGCACTTGCATCTATGATCCAAAAACGTGAAGAGGGATGCTTGCTGAACATTCCACAACCTGGATGTAATCCACATATCCACTGATGACGGAGTGCTTGGGCCTTCTAAGTGGCATGTCCACCTGGTGGTATGTTATTCAGAATTTCAACATGATGAGCTACGTCCACATGACTGACATGGGACAAGCTGTCGAGGAAGCTGTTTGGCGAAAAGAAAAAGTTGTGTCATTATAACACCTTCAAAGTTTAAAATCCTTTGCATGTATGGATGTATTTGCTTGCATATTAGGGCGCAGAAAGAATGTCTGCATGGAAACAACGCAAACCTTAACAACGTTTATCTCTGGGAAGGCAGGGATACACTGGGGAGCGTGCGTGCTAAAGTGTGAGTTAGCCTTGATGCTTTTGTACTGATCAAAAAGAAAATATATTAGCTACTACTCAGTGTCAACAACAGAAAATCTAAAAAATGCATCTCCACCAAATAGTGAAACACTAGATGGTTATGAAAGGAGTTAAAATACGTTGTAAGTTTTTTGACTTGGGAAAATTTCCCCTTTAAGTGAACAAAAGAACAAACTTCAAAGCAGTATGAACAGGATATGCATTGCTTTAAACTGGCAAGAACAGATACTACACTTGATCTTAACCAAAAGGCCAAGAAGCGAGGCTATCCGTGCTTTATATTAGTATGTTCACAGTGATGTGGGCCTAGGTACCTTCGCCCAGGTTCTTGCTCCCACACAGATAACAATTCAAAGCAGCCGCATTATATAGTGCACAGGTGAGAGCGTGGTTTATCTAAAAGTGAGGGGGTGAACCACCACCCCACATGGAGAAATACCAATCACGAATGGGGCAGACAGTTGCCTATGAGAAAGAGGAATAGAGAGAGAGAGCAAACCCTAGTAGGACCAGCCAAGTGTGGCTCAGTAGCAAAACAATCCTCCCCACCTCCCCCTGCCCTTCTCAGTCTGTTTTGTGAGGTAGGGGCAGTGCCTTAATCGAATGAGCAAACAGGGTCAGGTCTTAGCATGCATGAAGCTTTCTGGGACTTTTGTGGCACTATCACTGGAATTTAACTTCCATGTGGTCATCACGGCATCTCTTCCTTCCAGGTCCCACATGAGACACAGGTGCATCTTGGGAATGTGGGCAGCTTGACAGGTGAAGGAACAAAGTTACATTGCAGGACTGGCAAAAATTCCAGTTAGCTCCCTAACTAATCTAACTAACCTAGCTAGACCTAACTAACTCCCTGCCTAGTTACTCTATATCAACAGTACAAACACACACCATACAAATATTAGGAAAACACACATAACCAAATGAGGGTTGTTTCTGAATGGTGGGATTATGAGTGTGCTTTATTTTTCTCTTTAAACTTGTAGTCACTCACTTTTGCTATAAGAATGCTGTGTCGGGGCCTGCGCTATGGCATAGTGGGTAAAGCCACCGCCTGCAATGCTGGCTTTCCATATAGGTGCTGGTTCTTGTCCCAGATGCTTCACTTTGATGCAGTTCCCTGCTAATATGCCTGGGAAAGTAGCAGAAGATGGTTCAAGTGCTTGGGCCCCTGTTACCCACACAGGAGACCTGGAAGAAGCTCCAGGCTCCTGGCTTTGGATCGGCCCAGCCCTGACCATTGTGGTCATTTGGCAATTGGACCAGTGGGTGGAAGTTCTCTCTCTCTCTCTCTCTTTTTTTTTTTTGACAGGCAGAGTGGATAGTGAGAGAGAGAGACAGAGAGAAAGGTCTTCCTTTTTGCCGTTGGTTCACCCTCCAATGGCCGCCACGGCTGGTGCGCTGCGGCTGGCGCACCGCACTGATCTGAAGGCAGGAGCCAGGTGCTTCTCCTGGTCTCCCAGGGGGTGCAGGGCCCAAGCACTTGGGCCATCCTCCACTGCACTCCCTGGCCGTAGCAGAGAGCTGGCCTGGAAGAGGGGCAACTGGGACAGAATCCGGCGCCCCGACCGGGACTAGAACCCGGTGTGCCGGCGCCGCTAGGTGGAGGATTAGCCTAGTGAGCCGCAGCGCCGGCCTCTCTCTCTCTCTTTATCTCTCCCTCTCTCTCTCTGTATCTCTGATATTCAAATAAATGAAATAGTTTTTAAAAGATATTTTATTTATTTATTTATTTAACATGTAGAGTTACAGACAGTGAGAGGGAGAAAGAGAGAGAGAAAGAGAGTGAGCAAGAGAGAACGAGAGAGAGAGAGAGAGAGAGGTCTCCATCTGTTGATTCACTCCCCCAGATGGCCACAACAGCCGGAGCTGGGCCAATCCAAAACCAGGAGCCTGGAGCTTCTTCCAGGTTTCCCGTGTGGGTGCCGGGGCCCAAGCACTTGGACCATCTTCCATTGCTTTCACAGGCCATAGCAGAAAACTGGATCGGAAGAGGAGCAGCCTGGGCTCGAACCAGTGCCCATATGGGATGTCAGCACTGCAGGTGGAGGATTAACCCACTATGCCACAGCACCAGCCCCAATAAAATAAATCTTAAAACAAAAAAGAATGCCATGTAAACCGCTCCAAAACTCAGAGCCTTGAAAGGATCATGTTTTTCTCACACACAACCAAGCATGTGCGAATACACCAATCTAGGCTGAGCTTCACTCAGCTGGGCTGGGCTTCAAGCTGTAGGTTGGGCCCAGGTCTACAGTATATATCTCATCCTCCTTGGGCCAGGGGGCTAGCCTGGGCCTGTTCTTGTGGCAATGATAGAAGTGCCAGGGGACAAGTGGAAACCCATGCACGCTACCTCTTACAACTTTGGTTTGGGGTTGGCACACTGTCCTTTCTACCCACAGGGCCAAGCCTCAGTCAGTGGGGGAGGGAGCAGCTTTGTTTTTAGTGGCAGGACCTTCAGACAAGCAAAAGGCATGGAAGTATCATGGTGAACCGTGGGAACTACAATGCTAACTACCCCAATGGAAAAGTTTTCCAACTTCCTGTAGTGAGTGCATATTACTTATGAAAATAACAACCTCCTGAGATAAGATGTGAGGCCTCAGAAAGATGGGCAACACAGCAGAGCTGGGAGAGGTGGTGTTTTGCTTGGTGCTTGTCTGGCTCAGCTCTGGGGGTTATCTCTACTTGCCCCATGCCAGGCAGTTTCCCCCAGCAGCCCTGGGAAGGAATCATCTGGGATGTGAACCAGCAGATGCAATGCTCTTTCCCTCTCTGTCTCTCCCTTTCAAATCAATACATAAATAAGTTTTTAAAAGTGTTGTAGGTCAGTTCTCCCAGGAGGTGCTCTGTGACCCTTCAAGTGTGCGTATGGTGCTGGCCCCACACATCCACATCCATCCCGCTTTGCAGGTGGATGAGCTATGCCCTGGGTGTTGCCCTGAGACAAGGAGGAGGTCCCCTCGTGCCTTTGCTCCCTTTGTGGCCATGCCGCTTTGTGAGTACTTTCCCTCTGGAGCCGTTCTTGCTGATCAGAGCGAGAGGCAGGACTGAGCTATAACTAACTCCCCACTAGCTGGATGAGGAGCAACAAGGGACTTTCCACCCTGGGGAGTGACTGTGCCGATAATGAATGAGCCAGGCCCGAGCCAATGCTTCTTAATAAAACAAAGAGAATCTCTAAAAGGAGTTGGAGACCAAGGTCTAGGAGAAGCCAGTATTGTTTGCAAGTAGGTTTTGGGATTCTGAAGCAGGGTCACCCACAGGAAGCCCTTTGATTCTCCACTATTGGAAAACATCCGTTTGGAGGATTTCAGCTTCTTTCCCATGACAGCTGATGCCAATAAAGTGACTTTGGAGTTAGCTATTTAATTATTCATAGTTTCATAGTTAAGGCTAAGGGAAAATTGCATGATGTGTGAAATGCAAACCCTTGTTCTGATTATTTGAAGAGGAAGGATTTTTGACATATATTTTTATTTTTAATTGACACATAGTGATTCTGCATATTTATAGGGAGGAAACATTTCTAGAATAACTGAGTAGTAGTTCACTAAGAAGGGTCCCCTTTCTGGGCAGGGATCAGAGAGTAGACATGGCACTCGGGCTGGGGAGTTGTGCATTTGAGCTATTCCTGGAGATGGCATAGCTAAATACTGGCAGCACAGAGATTTCAGAGGGACAAGAAAGAGGCAGGATTCACAGCAGCTCTGAAGGGTTAAGGTTTAGGGATGACTAGAAGGGAAAGTCTGCTGGTACCTCCCATACGGATCAGCAGATTTCACAGGGAAGCACTCCACAGCTATTTCTGGGGTCCCATCTTCCACTGCAGTGATTTCCATCACCTGTTCGAGGCTCGGTTCAAGCAATGAAAGATTTACACAAGCAACAGTTCAGCATTTCTCACGAACGTTCTGGGAGTACAAGCTCTACAGCATGTCACTAAATGTTAGACGCGCTCTGATCGTATGAACTTGGAAGCCCTGATTTCAGCTGCAGAAGCATTCCCTTTGCACGCCATCACAGGGCCTTTCGAATGCCAAGGTGCGTTAGGGATCTGCAGGCAGAAGTGGGGATGGGGGGCTGAGCTCGGATGGATAAAATACAGTGCATGCAAATTGTTCCTAGATTTATTTCCCCATGCATGCCTCCTCTGTCCTCTGCCCCTGGAAAGGGGAACTTGGCTCTGCATGAATTCTGTGGCCTACATTGTTCAAGTGGAAAAACGGACGTCCCAGACATGGGAATTAGTTGCTCAGGGTTCCAGGGCTGGCTGTTTAACTTTGGACATTTTAAGGATGGACCTCAGTTTTCTCATGTGCAATGGGAGTGAATTGGTCCTAATGTGTCTAGACTGCTGTGCCTCCTGTGTAAGTGTTACCTCACTTTCATCTCTGTCTGGCCCAAAATGTGTTCGGAAGACCCTTTGAGGGGTGTCAACCCACCACCAGGGCAAGACTTACACATGGTGTTCCAATCGCAACCCATTACCACTTCTGTAGCTCACCTAAGTATTGAGAGAACCAAGAAGTTTTGCTATTAACCATCCCACCACTAGCCAAACCTTGCAGGGGACAGTTTACATATTGAATGTTCTCTACACAGATTACTCTCAAAGAGCATGAATCACATCTTGAACGTCAAGTCCATTACAAAACTCATCACATTTTCCACCCAGTGTTCAGTGTGGAGGAATACACAGTCAATCCTCACGCTGGGTGTGTGAGTCAGAATGATAAAGGAAGTCCTCTAGACCAGATAGGACCTCAGCAAACAGCTGTCTGTCCAGGGCGCCACCTGTCTTTGCTGTCCTGCAGGTGCAGCATGTCACAGAGTGGGTGGAGCAGCCTAAGTCCAGTCACGTGAAAGATGGAATTTCTTTTCTTTTTAAAGATTATTTATTTATTTATTTATTAGAATGAGTTACACATTGGGGGGTGGAGAGAGAGAGAGAGATCTTCCATCCGCTGGTTCACTCCCTAGTTGGCCTCAATGGCCGGAGCTGTGCTCATCCAAAGCCAGGAACCAGGAACTTCCTCCAGGTCTCTCATGTGGGCATAGGGGCCCAAGGACCTGGGCCATCTTATACTGCTTTCCCAGGCCATAGCAGAGAGTTGGATTGGAAGTGGAGCAGTTGGGACTCGAACCGGCGCCCTTATGGGGTACCAGCACTGCAGGCGATGGCTCTACCCGCTATGCCATAGCATGGCCCCTAAATTCATTCACCAGCTCTGTAGTGAGTACCAGCAGTGTCCCAGGCTTCTGACAGCTATCATCATTGTCTTCGTTGTTGCCATCATCATCATCAACAGGGGGTTTCTTTGAATACATTCTTACCAGGAGAATTAGATCATGCAATTCTGCTAATATGGAAGTGGAAAATGCTATCTTAGTGTGGTTTTAACATGAGTTTCTGATACTAGACATTCTATTGTACGCTTTGTAAAACTTACTATATTTCTTTTATGAAATTTCTATTTCTATCTTATTATATTTTGAATGAGTGAGTAAATGCCAGTACAATTCCTACTGATCCACAAGCCTAGCAATGGGGGAACACCTGGGAGGCTGAGGGTAAGGTGTGATATATATGAGCAACACTGAGGACCTACCAGATGCCAGGCACAGCCTTGGTTTCCCCTGCCCCAGCGCTGTGCTGGCTGGAGCACCTGCCCTGTTGTGCTGGCAGCCTTCCCACCTGTATGCGTCCCTCTCACAGTGGCTGGTCCTCCTGACTGTGTTGGGATGCGGGATACTGGTGGAAATAATGCATTCTGTGTTGGTGGAGGTGCAATGGACTTATGACCCAACAACTTCACTCAGGAATGAAGGAATTGCTTTCACTGGTCCATCGTCCCTCCCTCGTTTCTTCACATGAATTTAGAACCCTCATGGGAGAGGCCCGTACAACCGGCCTGTTTGACAGAGCAGAAGTTCATGGTTGAATAATTCTCCCAAGGAAACCCAAATCCTCAGCAAACTTTGAAGCCAGCCTCTTGGCGTCATTTTGTCCTTTCCCTGTCTTTTCTGTACCGCACGATGCACACTCCAGGGTGGCACCACAAGTGGCATTCAGAGAATCTCTGGGTGTGTGGCCCACAGGAGCTGGGAGGGCAGCTCACCCTTCTGCAAGGTGAGGTCTCGCTTACTTGATCCTCTCCCACCAGTCTACTTTTTCTCCTGCTTAAACATGATTTGGGGGCCCACAGATGAAGGAGCCTTCCAGTTTCTTTCTTCCCTGATCCTGGAATTAACAGTTCATCATTTAGGTGGGGACTTGTTCCAAGGCAAATCTTTCACTTATAGGTTTTATTGCTGCAAGTTAGAACCCAAGGGGTTGGTGTTGTGGCTCAGTGGGTTGAGTTGCTGCCTGCAATGCCATCATCTCATATGAGCACCAGTTTGAGTCCTGGCTGCTCCTCTTCCAATCTAGTTCCCTGCATGGAGTTCTGGGCTCCTGGCTTTGGCTTGGCCCAGCCCCATCCATTGCAGCCTTTCAGGGAGTGAACCAGCAGATGGAAGAATCTCTCTCTCTCTCTCTCTCTCTCTCTCTCTCTCTCTCTGCGTCTTCCCCTCTCTCTGTAACTCTGCCTTTCAAATAAATGAACAAGTCTTTTAAAAAGGACATGATTAAAGGAGCTGTTCTTGGAGTGGCCTCATTCCACAAATGTCCGTCAAGTGTTAAGCTTTCACAGTGACTTGTGACATTAGCCAGTCCTCCATCTGTAACAACCAATGGAATAAAGATATTCTCTCCTCTCTCCCTTGGCATGAATTTGTTGAAGGATGATCTCATCCGTGTCATACAGAAATCATCACAGCCCTACTACTGTCCCTCCCAGTGATGGAATATTCCACGCACCTATTTAGTATCAGGGAGAGGGGAAATTCTAAGCTGCATGTCCGTGTGTCTGGTCTGTTCTAGATGGTGCATCACAGGCAGCTTTATTGCTTTATTGGACTGAAGGTCCAGCTCCCACACTGTCCTTTCTTTTATTGTTCATTTTGCCCGTCCCTTGTGGCTGATCCCTTCTTCTTCTTCTTCTTTTTTTTTTTTTTTTTTTTTTTTTTTTTGACAGGCAGAGTGGACAGTGAGAGAGAGAGACAGAGAGAAAGGTCTTCCTTTGCCGTTGATTCACCCTCCAATGGCCGCCGTGGCCAGCACACCACGCTGATCCGATGGCAGGAGCCAGGTACTTATCCTGGTCTCCCATGCAGGTGCAGGGCCCAGCACTTGGGCCATCCTCCACTGCACTCCCTGGCCACAGCGGAGAGCTGGCCTGGAAGAGGGGCAACCGGGACAGAATCCGGCGCCCCAACCGGGACTAGAACCCGGTGTGCCCGCGCTGCAAGGCGGAGGATTAGCCTAGTGAGCCGCGGCGCCGGCCGATCCCTTCTTTTAATCACCCATGCTTATGGATCGGAAATGGTAAATGTTTGAAAGAAGGAAACTCATGCTTGAGCCAACGCCTCAAACTTTCCTATCTTTAGAAATTTCTTTCACTTCAGGTAATGTCGATCAACTCATTATTTCTGAAGTAGCTGCAGAGGGATGTTCATGGAAAGATGGATGAGAGGAAAAGAAACAGAGTCCACGAGGTTCTCTTTGCCCGACCCCATGTTCTTGACCATGGCCTATACCACACACCAGCTCACAGGTACAATTTGCCCTTCATGTCCATGGGGTCTGTATCTTCAGATTCAACCAGCCATGGACTGAAAATGAAAACATTGTTTCTGTACTAAACATGTCCAGACTTTTTGTCTTGTCATTGTTCCGTATGTAATACAGCATAGCAGCTATTTGGGTAGGAATTACTCTGTATTTAGAGACGCCTTAGAGTTTCTGGGAGGGGGTCTGTGTTGTGGCACAATGGATTAAGCCATCACTTGCGATGCTGACATCCCACATCCAGTGCTTGCTGCTCTGCTTCCCATCCAGCTTCCTGAGAATGCACCTGGAAAGACGGTGGCAGGTGACCCAAGTGCTAGGGCTCCTGACACCCCTCTGAGAGAGCTGGGTAGAGTTCCTGGCTCTGGCTTTGGCCTGGTCCATTCTTGGTTGTTACACTCATTAGGGGAGTGAACAAGCAGAAGGAAGGATTCTCTCTTACGTCTCTCTTTCTCTCTCTGGCTCTGTCGCTCTCTCTGTATATTTGTGTGTCTGTCTGTCTCTGCCTTTCAAATAGATAATTATTTAAAAAAAAAAAGTGTACAGGAGGGTAAGTGTGGTTATATTAAAATATCATACCATTTTATGTAAGGGATTTGAGCATCTGTGGATTTTGGTGTTTGCAGGTGTTACTAGTTAGTTAAAGTTTAGGTGAACTGGAACTCTTGTCTCCCTGCAAAATGATGTTGATGATGCTGTCTCTTTAACTGTTGGATTGCTACCACCTTCCCAAGTGTACCTGTCACATCCGGGACAACAGTGCACGTTCACACTCCACCACAGGTTGTGTATCTGATTGCTATACCACCCCTTCCTTATATAAACAGGTGCAAGATGGGAAAGAGCTCTCTCTTTTTTCTGTTGGTTCACTCCCCAGTGGCCGCTGTGGCCAGCGCGCTGCAGCCAGCACACCGCACTGATCCAAAGCCAGGAGCCAGGTGCTTCTCCTGGTCTCCCATGCAGGTGCAGGGCCCAAGGACCTGGGCCATCCTCCACTGCCTTCCCCGGGCCACAGCAGAGAGCTGGACTGGAAGAGGAGCAACCAAGACAGAATCCGGCGCTCCGACCGGGACTAGAACCCCGGGGTGCCGGCGCCGCAGGCAGAGGATTAGCCTATTGAGCCGTGGCACCGGCCAAAAGAGCTCTCTTTCCATTGTGGAACACATTGGGATGGACTATCATTTTTTCTCTTCTGCTGTGTGCTCATTTATGGGCAATGCTTTGGCCCACTCATGTTGAGTGTTTCTGTGGGGGGAGGGGGACAGCCCACACACACACATTAATGTTCACTTATTCCCTCATCGTTAAACAAATTCTGTTCCTTGTAGCACACAATACTAGTGTCAAGTTAGTGTTTTTACCTCTGTGGGAGACAAGAACCTGGATTGGAAATTAATATATTCATTGCCCACATCAGTCTCAGAATTCTTGAAGGCATGAATGAGTTGACACCTGGGAGCAATGCAAGACAGTGACCAGCATCTAATAGGATTCATGATGTTAGCCACTATTATTGATGATGGTGGTGGTGGAGAGAGTGTCTCCCGTGCAAGGCCACCAGGAGGCTCTGGCTGCCCCCAAGGGGTGCAGGATTGCACATGAGAAGGCCATTCATGGCCCTGTGAATACTGGTTTCTGAGCAGAGAACATTTGCTGAACCTCTTCATGCGCTAACCTCCCAGCTGATCAAACACATTTAAAATACTTATGCCTCCACCTCCCCTCCCTGTTTTTCTACAAAAATAAAATAATTTTTATAAAACATTTTGGAAAGGAAAATGCAGCATCCTAGGGTGAAATACATACAGTTTTTTTTTTCTTTCCTTTACTGTCTTTCTTTTTTTTAAATGGGCTTTAAAATGCAGGGAAGTGAAAGCGCTGCTTTTAAAGCTTATTGTGTTAAGCTAATTCATTCAGTTATCCACTCACCACCACAACGCAGGTGCAGAAGGAAGTCAGTGTAGAGAAATGCTAACCAGGAGTAAGAACGCCACACCAAGGACTTAGAGATAAGATGAGAAACCACAGTGAGTAATGAAAGTAACTCAGCGGACACAAGATACGAGAATGTCTGTCCGGGGAGGTCAAATAACCTCTCAGGGCAGATGGAAGAATTTCGCAGCTCACTGCCCCTTTGCATCAGCCCTTGGTCTGTATCTTCTCATTACAGAGTATTACCTGTTCTCTCAGCTCTTATCGCTTTTAATCCTGGCTAATAGCCCAAAGAGTAGATGTTGTTGTTGTTGTTGTTTTCATTTTACGGCCAAAGAAAGAGAAGTCCCAAAAGGTTAAGTAACTTTTTTTTTAAGATTTATTTATTTATTTGAAAGGCAGAGTTACAGACAGGCAGAGGCAGAGAGAGAGAGAGAGAGAGAGAGAGGTCTTTCATCTGCTGGTTCACTCCCCAAATCACCTCAACAGCCAGGGCTGCGCTGATCCGAAGCCAGGAGCCTGGAGCTTCCTCCAGGTCTCCCACAAGGGTACAGGGGCCCAAGCACTTGTGCCGTCCTTCACTGCTTTCCCAGGCCATATCAGAGAGCTGGATTGGAAGTGGAGCAGTCGGGACTTGAACCAGTGCCCATATGGGATGCCAGCACTGCAGGCAGTGGCTTTACCCACTATGCCGCAGCATCACCCCCAAGGTTAAGTAACTTTCTAAAAATGGTAGCTAGGAAGCAGCAGAGGCAGGCTTTGCTCTACATTGATGTGACCCTAAAGCCCACATATGTGCCCAGAACGCTCTGGTGCCTCCCACCCGAGTGCAGGGCACCTCCCAGCAGTGTCTGCAGTATCCGTATTGGACAGGTTATAACAAGGGCCCTCCTGTAGGAGGTCGTCAGACACCAGACAGGAAAGCATCACATCCTATCCCATAGTTGTTCCAGATGCACTTTTCAGTTTTGAGATTGTGAACTGATGCTTTTAAGAAATTCACAGAGGAAAAATATGTTCTGGGTCCAGGACGGCCATGGTAAGTGAGCTAAGACATGGGCCCACAAAGAGCTATGCATCACTGCTCCTCAGCAAACCATAAATAATAATGGCAACTAATAAAATCAAATTCATGTGCACCACTGTGATTACTCGAGACTCAGCCTTTCCAGGGAGAGCCCAGCACATCTGCTGCTGTAACTCAAAAGAAATTAGACTCCTGGTATTTCTAGTGGGCAATTTGGTATAGCTACTTTTTAAGAAGTCTGGAATACTCTTACATACTTTGGTGAATATGCAATTGACAGATAATTTACTTCCCGTTCATCAACATCCTCAATGAAGGAAAATGTTGGAGTGATTAATGTGACGATTTAATGGGAGAGAGAAGGGAAAAAAATCAATCTGGAAAACTTGGTATTTGGATAATTTATGGGCAGTATGGCATGGAAAAGTCTGCATCAGTTTTTGAGCAAATACAAGTTATGTGCTTCAATAAGGGGCTTATAAATAAACATGAAGGCCTAGCAATCTGCAAGTTCAGAATTCATCTCATCTGAATCAACAATGGACTTAATTTGAAAGAAGAAAATCGCGGGCAGAGTGCCCAGCTCAGAAGATCATCTGAGGAAGGGGAAAGTTTATGGAGATAATTACAACCCCTCATATTACTTATTTGTATTTTTATGTATAAACACAAAGTATCAAATTTCTTCACATCTGCTCTCTGAACATTTCAAGAGTGAGTAAGTTTTATAGTGAAAGGGCTTTGAAGTTGATCGAGTCCAGTGGCCTCTTTTTATAAGAAATAAATTGCCAGAGAAACAAATGGACTTGTATACAGTTCTGTGTCTAACCAGCTTAATTCCTATTACAATACTTAAAATATATATATTCATAATAACTTGATAGTCTTTCTGATTATAAAAGTGACGAATGAGCAAAATGAGAAAAAAAAAAACAAGAACAGAACAGCAAAATGGAAAAAAGTCACTCTTAATTGTACTGCTCAAATCATTGTTCCATTAATATTTTAGTATATTGTCTCCCATTCTTCTTTTTCTATACATTTATAATGAGTTTGTATTTCATTATAATGGAATCATACTAAAAAGTTTTACTTTTATTTTGCTTTGGAGATTTTAAAATAAATTAAAAATAGCTTTATTGCTTTTTAAGTCTATAAAAGTATACATGTTTATTGTAAAACATTCAGATAATACAGATATTATAAAGAAGAAAATTAATGACCATAGACCCCACCATCCCAAGATAACCACTGGTTATCTCATGGAATTTTATAAGATTTCTTTTTTTTAAGATTTATTTATTTATTTGAAAGGCAGAGGCAGAGAGAGAGGGAGAGAGAGAGAGAGAGAGAAGTCTTCCATCCACTGGTTCACTCCCCAGATGGCTGCAGTGGCCAGGACTGAACCGATCTGAAGCCAGGAGCCTGGAGATTCTTCCAGGTCTCCCATGCGGGTGCAGGAGCCCAAGCACTTGGGCCATCTTCTGCTGCTTTCCCAGGCCATAGTAGAAAACTGGATCAGAAGTGGAGCAACTGGGATTCAAACCAGTACTCATATGGGATGCCAGCACTGGAAGTGGTGGCTTTACCTGCTACGCCACAGTGCTGGTCCCCTGTGAGATTTCTTAAAACAGAATGCCTGTGCTTGCTGTTCCCTGCTAGGCAAGGCCTGTGGGAACTGTAGTGCTGCCCCCCGCCACCTCCCCCCATCATTGCTGGGAGCGCCCGGGGTATCTGAGAGTCCCGTGTACTCACTTCTGCTCTGCATGTGGGTGTCACCTGGTCACAGAGGTTTGGCCATGCCTGCAGGAGCGGGAGCAGAGAGAGGAGCCTTCCCTTGTGCCCGGCGTGTAGTTTCCTGGGGCATTTTGGTGTCTTGAGACTCCAGGGCCCTTTGCCCCTTTGCTCAGTGCTGCATGGCCATGATGAGTGTAGTTTGTAAGTGTTCAGATCAGGCACTATTAGTCCTCCAACTTGGTTCCTTTTTGAAGTTGTTCCAGAGCTCCTCCTGCTCCAGATATCGAATTTAATTCCACCGAGGCCAGAACACCCATTTTGTATGACTTGAATCATTTAAAATTTGTTGAGGTTTTCTTGTGACCTGGGAAATAGTTTGTCTTGATAAATGCTCTGTGTGTGCAATTAAAAAGAATGTTGCTGTATTAGGCAGAATTTTCTATAAATGTCAATAAGTCAAGATGCTTAAGAATATCATTCAAATAATCTATATTCTTAAAATTTTATTGTGGGATGGCGCCGTGGCTCACTTGGTTAATCCTCCACCGGCAGCGCTGGCATCCCATATGGGCATCAGGTTCTATTCCCGGTTGCTCCTCTTCCAGTCCAGCTCTCTGCTGTGGCCCGGGAAGGCAGTGGAGGATGGCCCAAGTGCTTAGGCTCCTGCAGCCACATGGGCGACCAGGAAGAAGCACCTGGCTCCTGGCTTCGGATCAACGAAGTGCTGGCTGCAGCGGCCATTTGGGGGTGAACCAACAGAAGGAAGACCTTTCTCTCTGTCTCTCTCTCTCACCGTCTAACTCTGCCTGTCATATAAAAAAAAGATTTTATTGTATACCCATCCTATCAATTACTGAGAGTCCTATATGGAAATCTCTGGCTGTATTTGCAGATTTGGTTAGTTCTTGCAAGTCTGTAAGTTCTGCTTCATGTAGTGTGAAACTCTGTTATTAAGTGCACAGACTTTTGGAATCATTCCTTTCTCTTCATGAGCTGACTCCCTGATTGTTACACAATGATTTTGTTGATCCCTGGTGATATTCACTCTATGAAATCTACTTTTTAAATATAATGCAGCCGCTTTGACTTTCTTGGCAGATTTTCCCCCACCTTTTTATTCTTAACCATTTGGCTTCTGTAATTGAAGTGCGCTTCTTGTGGGTAGTATCTAGTTGGATATTGCTTTTGAAAGCATAGCCTGACTTTCTGCCTTTTCTCATTGTATTTTTCAACAATATTTATTTGTTTGAAAGCAGAGTGACAGAGAGAGAGAGAGAGAGAGAGAGAGAGAGATCTTTCATACTGGTTCACTTCTCTAAATGCCTGCAACAGCCAGGGCTGGGCTAGGCTGAAGCAAGGAGCCACGAACCCTATCTGGGTCTCCCACATGGGTGTCGGGGCCCAAACATTTTGGCCATGGCCCGCTGCTTTCCTAGGTGCATTAGCGTGGAGCTGGATTGGAAGTGGAGCAGCTGGAACATGAACCAGCGTCCATACGGGAGGACAGTGGCAGCCCAATCTGCTACACCCCAGTACCGGCCCCTTTAGTCTTGCTTTTAAGATTTCTTAGGGAACACTGGGGTAGTGCTCAGTCTAGAGCTTAATGTTTCCTAGGACTGTGTATCTGCTTAACGAATTGCAAAGCTTTCCCGTGTGTCTTGCGGGGACATGCCCCCCCATACAGCCCTGTGTGGGCACCAGGCATTTTCTGCCTCTAATTCTATTAAGTGGTTGATATTTCCACATTTGCGTGCTACTCACCATCCCACTGAATACTCAAGGCCCCGGCTCAGGGTCTCTGTGCAGCTCTCATGTCTCCAGCACATTGTGCTGGGAAAGTGCAATTGCTCTGGGTCCTGCAGCCTCTTGGCTCCCTCTGGCCTCCAGTAGGTTCCAGGCTCCAGCACCACCATCCGGGGACCATCAGAGCAACAAGCTGAGCTAGTGGCCGGCTCACTGTGCTTGTTCCCCACCTCTCCATCTTTCATTGCAGGGGGTGGGGGTTCGTGACTGGATTATTCTTTATTATACCTCATCTTTCTGGTATTTCTAGATGGGAGAGGAACTCTCCAGCCTCTGCCTTGGCCCTGGCTGGCAGCAGGAGGCAGCTTAACACTCTGCAGGTGTCTAACGCATATTGCCACACCACTCTTGGGAACTTCAGAAGACTGAAGACGCAGGTGGGCCCAGGGTTATCTTCCATGCTCATTATTTTATTAAAAATGTGACAATTTGATACATAGAAATATTATTTTTTACATGCCATTGTTTTAATTGCCAAGGAAATAAAGGTACTTTCAGCTCTTTATAGCACTTATGTATGAGCATTTCCTTTGTGGTGGCCTTGCTTATTCATAGTCCTTTTATTTTTTAAAGATATATTTACTTATTTGAAAGTCAGAGAGAGAGAGAGATTCCATCCACTGGTTCACACCACAGATGGCTGCAACAGCTGGGGCTGGGCCAGGCTGAAGCCAGGAGCCAAGGTCTCCCATGTAGGTGCAGGGGCCCACACACTTGGGCCATCTCTCACCTGATATCCTAGGTGCATTAGCAGAGATGGATCAGAAATGGAGCAACTAGGATTTGAACTGGCACCCGTATGGAACGTAGGCAGCAGGTTAACCTACTATGCCACAGCGCTGGCCGCTGTTTGTAGTCGTTGTCGTATTTTCTTTAGTTTTATAGAGCACTCACAAGATCCGGGTCAGCACCAAGGGCAGAGAGCCAGTGGGACCCATGAGGTTTGTGTAGCAGCAAGCTGCTCTGTGTGCTGGGAAGCTGTGGAACCAGGAGGGGCCTAGGGAGGTTGGGATGGAGAAGCTGAGCCAAGGTAGTCTGAAAGCCAGAGAGTCTGGTCTCTCGGCCAGATCTGCAACTGGCTCTTTGTTAGCAGCAAACAGAGATGTAGTTAAGATCCAAGAGCCAGACTCTGTTCTTGCTTCCTCCAAAAGAGAGCTGCTGTGTGCGCTGGCAGCGGGAGCCAGTGACCAGGACTTACTGGCAGCCTTGTGGGAGCGATGAGGGGGGCTTGGCAAACAGAGCAGTGTTAGTTAGGTCTGAGATTAGTGAGATTCTGGCCTGTAATGTCTGCTTGGGCCAAGGAATACTCCTCATTTAAAAGAAAGCTCTGTTCATGCTTGCGCCCGTTTCATTATGCAATGGAAAGGCAACCTCCGGACCGCACTGATTCTCCCCATCATCCTGCTTCACAAGCAAACAGATAAGCTGAGCTGGGGTTATCTGAATTTCCAGGCTTACTTCACCCAACGTTGAAGGTCAGTTTGAATAGCCTGCGTATCTTTTATTACACCGAATTTAATGCAGTATGCACAAAAATGTTTAGTATTATGATGGCCATTCCAAACAAGAATAAAGCTTTTAAATGAGAGTGACAGCTATAGTTTCTTTGGCAGAGTGAGTTATAATAATCTGCAGGTTGTCCACTATCAATCTTCTCAGCCATATTTAAATAAGCACCAGGCATACCAAGTGATAAGGTGAGAGTAACATCAATGCATGCACACAAATGTGTCTGCACCTGCCCCAGGACAGTTAGAGTTCGTGGGTTTTCCATGTGGAACTAGGAGATGCTCAAGGCTGACCCAGCTGCCCGTGGGTGCATTAGTCTGCAGACTGGGTGGCTCCAGCCTCAGACATCTACTTTCTCACAGTGTTGAAGCCTACATGGCCACGACTAAAGTGCCCGTGGAGTCGGTCTCCAGAAACCCCTCTCCTTGGCTCACAGCCGGCCCCCTTCTCACTGCACGCTCACCCTTCCTCTCCTCTGTGTGCACGTGCACACACACACACACACACACACACCCCTCCCCGGCATCTCTCCCTCTTCTTCTAGAACACCAGTCCCATTGGTTTAAGGCCTCTCCCTTGTGACATCACTGAAATTTGATTGCCCCTTTAAAGGCCCAGACTCCAGCTGCAGTCACACTGGGGGTTAGACATTCAACACATGGTCTGGGGAAGGGACACCGTGCAGTGCCCAGCAATTTGCAGGGGAATCTCTGTGCTTCAGAGAGAAATCTAAACTTCAGTTTCAGGTTTCCCAGTGTTTCCCAGAACATGGCTTCCGAGATCACACGAGATCAGATGAGAGTTCAGGGTGGTATGGCCATAGGCAGGAGAACGTTGCTAAGAAGGTATGAGAGTCTTGCTATTTTTTCCTTTCTTTCTTTTTTTAAAAGATTTATTTTATTTATTTGAAAGTCAGAGTTACAGAGATAGGTAGAGACAGAGAGAGAGGTCTTCCATCCTCTGGTTCACTCCCCAGATGGCTGCAATGGCCGGAGCTGCGCTGATCTGAAGCCAGGAGCCTCCTCTGGGTCTCCATGTGGATGCAGGAACTCAAGGACTTGGACCATCTTCTGCTAGTCCAGGCCATAGCAGAGAGCTGGATTGGAAGAGAAGCATCTGGGACTAGAACTGGTACCCATATAGGATGCCGGTGCTTCAGGCTAGGGCTTTAACCTGCTGTGCCACAGCACTGGGCCCCAAGAGTCTTGCTGCAGGAGTAGTGGAGGGACTTGGGGGACTACTATATTTTTTAAAGATGTATTTATTTTTGAAAGAATTACACAGAGAGAAGGAGAAGCAGAATGACAGAGGCCTTCTATTCGCTGGTTCACTCCCTAGTTGGCCACAATGGCCATAACTGTGCCAATCCGAAGCCAGGAGCTTCTTCTGGGTCTCCCACATGGGTGCAGGGGTCCAAGGACTTGGGCCATCTTCTACTGCTTTCCCAGGCCATAGCAGAGAGCTGGATAGGAAGTGGAGCAGCTGAGACTCAAACCGGCACCCATATGGGATCCCAGCACTGCAGGTGACCACTTTACTCACTATACCATAGCACCGGCCCCAAAACTACTATCTTTGGAAACAAAAAACCTCACCAAGGTTCAGGAAAGATCAGTGACTCTAGAGATACCATGCGGTATTATTGGGTTTTGTTTCCTTCTTTCAGGCCACTGTAGAGAGTTCTAGTTTTCTTTCTTTCTTTTTTCTTTTTCTTTAAAGGGCAGGGGTTTATTTGGGGGAAACTCGACAGACTGGAGGGAAGGGGTGAAGAGAGAGAAGAGAGAGAAGGAGAGTGTAAGAGAGAGATCAAGAGAGAGAAAGAGACAGAGAGACAGAGAGATCAGGAAGTGAAGAGAAAGAGAGAAAGCGAGAGAAAAGAGAGATATGTGTTCAGGAACATGTCCTTTTAAAGACTTATTTTTATTTATTTGCAATACAGAGTTACAGAGAGGTAGAGACAGAGAGAGAGGTCTTCCAGCCGCTGGTTCACTCCCTCGATGACCACAACGGCTGGAGCTGCACCAATCAGAAGCCAGGAGCCAGGAGCCTCCTCCAGGACTCCCAGGTGAGTGCAGGGGCCCAAGGACTTGGACTATCCTCTGGTATCCCAGACCATAGCAGAGAGCTGGATCGGAAGTGGAGCAGCCGGGACTCGAACTGGCGGCTCTATGGAATGCCAGTGTTTCAGGCCAGGGCTTTAACTTACTGCACCACAGCACTGGTCCCAGGAAAAGGTCCTTTTAAAACTTTGCCAGGGGCAGGCAGGGAAGTAGGAGCAGTGAATCTCATTAGGATGGGGGTGGAGCTTCACACCAGTGGTTGGGCCATGTGGCCACCTGGATTCCAGCAATGACAGCTAGGGTTAGAGCCTAGGATGGTGTCAGGGTACATATGGCTCCATAGATAAGACTGCGCCATTTTACTGACATTCCTCCCTTTTGTTTTTTTTTTATAAAGCAGGAGTGGTATGGAATTACATTAGTTCCAAAAGTCCAGGAGGGGTAGAGGGCCAATGATCTGTCTTTAGAGCTACTTCCTGCTGACATGGGGTGACGAGGTACTCTTCGCTGGCATGGGGCAATGTCTCAAGCTGCTGTCTCCTGGGTGGGGGCCCAGTATATCCCTGTAGCAGCATTTGGTTGGCCACCTGGCTGCTGAAGGCCTTGGTTTGTTCCATGATCTCCTCCTGTGAACACTTAAACAGACACTGTAGTATACAAGTCAGGGTGAAAATAGCAACCAACGATCCTAATGGTTGCATTAATCAGGTAATGAGAGGATTTCATAGAAGAGAGGAAATGAGGGGGGTCTCTGGATCCTTATGAGGACTGTTTGATGGATGTGGCTTAAAGCTGATCCCAACCAAGACTGGGAGAAAGGCCACTCATCTTTTGCAGGTAGAGGGGTTTGTCTGTAGGAAAATTCTGAATAATCATACAACATTAAGTGGGGGAGAGGACCATCAATACACCCAGATCAGGAGTAGAGCCATTGGTGTTAGAGTAGAAGCTATGATTACAAAGGAATGAGGCCCCATGCGGGTTGACAGGGTCTAGAACAAAGGACAGTCATTACTAGAGGACCTAAGAGAGCTGCTGTCTAAGCCATGAATAAGTTCTCTGATTGAGATGCAAATAGAAACTGACAGAAGGGGCCTGATAATAATCAGGTGGGCTTTAAGGCCTTGTCAGTCAGGAGGCCCAGACCTATCTATCTCTTCACGTGGGGTACATCATTAGAGAGGTGTGAACCTCCTTGGAGAAGGCACCCTGTTGGCTTCCATTACCCAACAGGCCTGGGAGGAAAGCTGGCCAGGTAAAGGCAGGTGGCAACTATAACAGGAAATTTACAGTTCTGCCTGCAGTGTTACTGACCCCACTTGGCCATCCCCTCAGCGGTGGTCACTTTGGAAGCTGGGCTGAGTGAGGGGCTTTTCAGCTTGGAGCCAGCAAGATCTGTGGTTCTGACCTGAAGTCCTTTGCCTCCAGGGCAGTTCCATTTCCAGTGATCCAACTCTTGGCTGGCGGAGCTGCCAGGGCTTTTCATAAGCTGACTTCTGCTGAGAGAGCTTTAGTTTTCAAAAATATTTATTTATCTATTTGAAAAACAAGGGTGCGAGCGAGGAGGGGCAGTGAGAAAGAGAGAGAAAGAGGTCTTCCAACCACTAGTTCACTCTCCAAATGGCTGCAATGGCTGGGCTGGACCGGGGAGCTTCATCTGGGCCTCCCAAACACTTGAGTCATTCTCAGCTGCTCTCCCAGGTGCATTAGCCAGGAGCTGAATTGGAAGTGGAGCAGCTGGGACACCAACTGCCATCCATATGGGATGTTGATGTTGCAGTTGGCGGCTTGACCCTCTGTGCCACTGTGTCAGGCCCCTCTAGATAGCTTTACATGATCTACATGCATTTCCTGACTTCTGAATCTCGGAGGTTACAAGGATTGCCAGGAAAACAAACTGTTCATGGTGTGAACACATCCGCTGAAACACTAATCAATTAACAAATTTGGGACCACCCAGAAAGCATTTCCTATACAACACTAGCACATACACTCCAGAATCAGGTGTGTGTTTTCTGCTAATTCAGTGACATCACATTAATAGCTTAGAATTGGCTGCAATGCAGTATTTAACCCATGGTGACTGGCGAATGCTATAAATGAGAGTTGTTTGTTTTTCTGAGAACATGTTAAAGACTTACTAGCAAAACACTGGGTCTATTCATGCCCATTGGGTCAATACCATGGCTGGGCTACGTATTGCCTATCGTTGAAAACACCTAAAAGAAAACAAAATACAAAGTAAACAAAAGGTAAAATGAAACTTCACGTCTTGCAAAAGAGGCAAGATTTTATGACACTGATGATGTGATGCTGGGCTACTGTTCAACACGCACACACATAGCCAATTGACGAATACAGATGTTGGAAGTTTGGTCAGTTACCAATGAAAGAAGAGGAATTGATCAAATGAATACTTCCATGCAATGGAATTACACACCAAAACCTGAAGAGAGGCCCTAAATAAAAACGATGAAACCTTGAATTTTTTTCAAAAGCAGTCCTTGTATTTTTGACACTGGCTCAGTCTGTTTTGCACTGTTACACCCAAGTGACACAAAGTGGGTAATGTTAATGAATAGAAATTTACTGGCTTGTGGTCCTGGAGGCAGGGCTGGCATCTGGTGAGGGCTTTCTTACTGCATTATTCCATGGCAGAAGATGGAAAGGCAAGAGATAGCAAATTCTCAAACTCGTGTTCCTCTAGCCGTTTTTAAAAAAGCTTTAACCTACTCATGAGGGTGGAATTCTTCTGACCTAACTACCTCTCAGTAAGTCCCACCTCCCCACACTATTGCATTCTGGATTAAGCTTCCAACACAATTTTTTTTTTTTGGCGGGGGCACACATTCAAATATAGAAAGTACAATCATCCAGCATAGAATTACAATGCTCTCCTTGATGCTATCAGAGAATATGAATATCTATCTATGCATATGCATGAAGACTTGGAGGGGGAGCATGGCACTGCTACAGATTGGGTAGAAAGTGCTTGGACTTTCTACTAGGTGGTAGAAAGTGCTTGGACTCGACACATCTTAGTTGGTCTTAGTCGGCCTCGAGTAAGCTGTGCCCATCAGAGGTGTCCAGCACTGCATCTAAATGACCTTCCATGCCCTTGCTCATTGCGATGAGGCAGCCGGAAGCTGGACAGTGCACCTGAAGCTGGGCGGCACCTTGTCCCTCTAGGGGAGCCTTGAGTTATACGTCTCCAGACCGACAGCCAGCACAGGAGTTAATCTGATCATTTTGGGATCAGCTCTTCATGGTTCAAAACCTTGCTCTGACAGCGGTAGACCTTGAGCTCTCTGTGCTTCCTCACCCGTAAAGAGCAGAGGCTAATGCAAGTACCCAATTAATGGAGTGTGGTGAAGATCAAAGAGAATACTTGGCACATAGTAAGGTTCTTCATAAGTGTTAGTTATTATTCAAAAGATGTACCACACTTACAAATCTGAGTATCCTACATTCATGGTTGAAACCCTCTACTCAAAATGTTTTGTAGTGAATTACATTTTCTTCTTAAGACTTGAAATCTAAGCTTCAATTCTACTCAACGTAGTTTACATTCATTGACTTCCGTTCCCACAAGAGGAAGAGATATAGGAGACCATTGTGAGTAGCTTTGGGAATATGCAAAATGGCATATTTGCAAATAACTAATTAAAAATGAAAAAAAATTGTGAGAATAATATTCCCCCAAATTGATTTAATTTCCTTCATGTCTCATCCTCTTTTGAGCACAAGTCTCTTTCCTCTGCCCTCACCTGTCTGGCAGAGTTTTGTCTGAGTACACACAGTTCTTTTCTTTCCCAGGGGTATTTTCCCTCCCCTGTCTGGATCAATATCTCTTAATAACAGCAGCTGTGTCTTAATCTTCTTACGGTAGCTTTGGCGGGAGTGTATCCGTGTATTTTGTTAGGATGAAATGATGCAAGCATGTACTTTAGATGCCCCCAGGATAGAAGGATTCTCACAGCAAAGATAATACTCAAGATTTCTCCCCAAATTCAACTTGTTTGTATTCCAAAATTTGGCTCAATAACAGTGATTCTATAAATGTACATCAAATCAGGCACCTGTGATGGGGAGACAGGAGAGAACCAGGGCTCACTAAATCCAGCCACTCCTGACCTGACAAGCATCCATCACTAGCTCCAAACCAATCAGGGGCAAGGAACATCTGGATCCTAACCACAAAAGACCCCTGCTGTCCTGCACAGATGCCCAGAGCAGCCCCAAGTGATCGATATGTGACCAACCTGGGGTGGAGGCAGTGAGCAGCACCACCATGATAAATATGTTGTGTGCACAAAGAACAGTAACAAAAAACCAGTGCCTGCACAGAGCACCAAGCCAGGTGCCAGCTGAAGTGTGGTCTTCCAAGGGGTATGAGCCAGCACTCCAGTGTGGGTGCACCCAGAAGTCCTTGCACTGAGGGGAAGCATCACGCCTTCCCAACGCAAATAAAAGCACCTGCTCAGCCCCCACTGGGGAGCCAGTCAGCGGAAGCACTTCCTGCAGGGCTGTCTCCTTGTTTGAGCATAAGCCCCAATAAACCTTGTCTGGGTTGAACACTGGCCCTCCTGTCAATTTCTATTTGCAAATGAACCAAAGAACCTGAGGTCGGTAATGGACTCTGAAGGCTAGAAAGTACTCGATGGCCAAGACACTCTCTTTAAAAATTTAAATAGACTTTTCATTGACCAGAAGCTCCCTATAAAATATCCCTGATGGAAACAAGTTCCTGCCCTCTTTCGCCATGTACAGGACCGGCAGTTGTGCTCCCGGATGTGGAGCTAACTCCATGGGTGCTGAGTGGTCTCTTTATTGCCACAGCAGCCCTGTATTGCCCAAGTCCCGGGACTGGGAGGACATTCAGGGATGCACAGCTATGGGGGATGGGACGAAGCAGGAGCAGTGCCAGGTACTTAAAAGCGTAATTACTAATATCCATATCTCATCGGCATTGGAGTAATAATAGCAATTACATCTTCTAAAGAGTAAATTAGCACCCACGAGACACTGTCCCACAGTCTGCAGCTTGCCGAGCGGTGTTGGGAGGAGACGCTTGTCAGCCAGTGTATCTCGGTGTGTGTGTGCCTGCCCCTCCTGCTCCCTCCACAGTGCAAACTCCAAACTCTTCCACCGGCTTTGTGCAGAGCTGGGTCTTTACACACAGCCTCCTTTGCGGGGTGGCGGGGGTGGGGGGTGGATGATTCACGTGGCCCCCTCCCCCAGCGCACGGAGCCGGAAACTTGCAGTTCTCCTGTTACCCCTCCCCCCACCCCGCGACAGAAAATGTCCAGGGGCTGCCCTAGCTCCTGAGTGAGACGGGACCATTGGAGACTCCCCACATGACCTCCCGATTTCCATTTTCCCTTGTGATAATTTTTAAATACAAGAGCACCTAAAGACTTTCGGGAGGGTGGTAGATGGAATGAATGGCCTGCCAGACCCCACGTGATTCAGCCGGGGCCCTGGGCATACTGTGCTGGGTTCTGTGGTCGCACGGGAGATTCTGGCTAGAACAGCTATAATTTCGCGCTTTTTTCCTTCTGACCATGGGGACTTTCAACTGGATTAGCCAAGGTGCTCCTTGTCAGTTCTAGCAGCCCAGTCTCAGCCCCCTGGCCCTCCTTCCACCATTGCCATGTTTCCTTGACTCAGAAGACCCCCAGATGCCCCCAATGCTAAGAGACAATGCTAAGATGGCCCCAATGCTAAGAGACTCGGATTTTGAAGGAAGCGATAGCATCTGTGTTTTGGGACCTGGCATTTGTCCCTGGAAATAGCCCCAGACCTCTCGGGAGCAGGAACACGGATTTGAGGCTGGGGGAACGAGATCTAGATCGCGGCTTTTCAACAATGAGCTGTGGGGTAGCTCCCTGTCCCTTTCCCTCTCTGGATTCCTGTCACTGCAGACTTAAAGTGAGAGAGCTTTGCCAGACTGCCTCGATCTCTTCCAGCTCTGTGAACGTGCTGACCCCCAGGCCACCTCCCCAGGTAGTCTGAATGAGTCGGCTTGGGGTAGGACCTAGGGATTAACCCAGGTGTCTGAGTCCTGGATACACTTTGAGTCCCCTCAGAGAAAAAGTGCAAAAGAATATTGACTTGGTGAACACATTGCTAGAGT
This sequence comes from Oryctolagus cuniculus, assembly GCF_964237555.1. Classification (NCBI taxonomy): domain Eukaryota; kingdom Metazoa; phylum Chordata; class Mammalia; order Lagomorpha; family Leporidae; genus Oryctolagus; species Oryctolagus cuniculus. The sequence goes on along the minus strand of NC_091445.1, from coordinate 36,964,381 downwards.
CCCTTCCAACCCTGAGCCTTACAACAGTTGGTGCAACAAGGGACCTTGAAGATTCGCTTGCTTGCCTCAGAGGAGATCCGGAGGAGGCCAGGCATCAGCATGTGGGAAAAGCTCCCAAGCAATTCTTTTTTTAAAATGTTGATTTTTATTTATTTGAAAGGTAGAGTGACAGAGAAAAAGAGAGAGGAGGAGACAAAACGAAATCTTCCTTCTGTTTGTTCATTCCCCAAATGGTTGCAATGGCTAGGCTAGGCCAGGTTGAAGCTAGGAGCCTGACACTCCATCTGGCTCTCCCACATGGATGGCAGGGACCAAGGACTTAGGCCATCTTCTGCTGCCTTCCAGGTGCATTAGCAAGAAGCTCGACTGGAAGTGGAGCCAAGCCGGGACTCAAATCGGCTCTCCGATATGGGATGTGAGCATCTCAAGTGGCTGTTTGACCTGCTGCCCCCCGCTAGGCCCAGACTAGGTTATACCTTTATTCTTCATCTGACAAATGTGAGAGATTATGACAGACAAAGGTTCTACCCCATCCCAATTCGCTCAGACTATCTAGGGAGGTGGCTTAGGGGAACAGCGTATTTTGAAAGCTGCGGAGGGCCGGCGCCGTGGCTCCATAGGCTAATCCTCCACCTTGCGGCGCCAGCACACCGGGTTCTAGTCCTGGTCGGGGCACCGGATTCTGTCCCGGTTGCCCCTCTTCCAGGCCAGCTCTCTGCTGTGGCCCGGGAGTGCAGTGGAGGATGGCCCAAGTGCTTGGGCCCTGCACCCCATGGGAGACCAGGATAAGTACCTGGCTCCTGCCATTGGATCAGCGCAATGCGCTGGCTGCAGTTCGCCGGCTGCGGCGGCTATTGGAGGGTGAACCAACGGCAAAGGAAGACCTTTCTGTCTCTCTCTCTCTCTCTCACTGTCCACTCTGCCTGTCAAAAGAAAAAAAAAAAGAAAGAAAGCTGCGGAGGACAGAGATGGGTCTTGGGCAACTTGGCCACCCCAGGATGCAGAGCAGCGCCCAGCCCAGCAGCCTTCAGGGAAGCAACCAGTGGTAAAAATACTATTTTGACACAGAAGAACCTCTGCTCCAGGCAGACTCCCCTTCTTTTGAAACACAAGTTCCCAGCTCCCTCGTAAATACCTCATAAAGAATAGATACTGGCAGGTGTTTGGCAGAGTGGTTAAGTTGCTGCTTTGGACACCATATTCCACATCAGAGCCTAGGCTACTCCACTTCTAATTCAACTTCCTGCTGATGTGTGCCCTGGGAGGCAGCAGTCATGGTCAAGTACCTGGGCCGCTGCCACCTGCATGGGAGACCTGGATTGGGGTCTGGACTCCAGGCTTCTCCCTGGCCTGGACTCAGCTGTTGTGGGCATTTGGAGAGTAAGGCAGCAGATGGAAGATCTTTGTCTCTCTGTCTCTGTTCATTTCAGATAAAATGAAAATAAATAAATAAATAAATTTTAAAATAAAGTGAAATGTCCTTTGGCTTGTCCTTCACTGCTATCTTTAAAAAAAAAAAAATTCCCGGGGCTGGCACTGTGTCTCAGGGGGTTAAGATTCTGACAGCGGCATCCTGGATTGGAGCACCAGTTCTAAGTCCCTGCTGCTCTGGCTTCTGATCAGCTTCCTGCTAATGCACCTGGGAAGGCAGTAGGAGATGGCTCACCTGACTGGGCCCCTGCCACCCACCTGGCAGACCCGGATGCAGTTCCTGGCTCCTGGCTTCAGAATGGTTGAGCCCTGGCCCTTGCTGCCATTTGGGGAGTGAACCAGCAGATAGAAGATCTCTCTCTTTCCTTCTCTCTGTCTCTGTGCCTCTAGACATCTCTATATCACTCTGCCTGTCAAATAAATAAATAAAAATAAATCAAAAAATGCCTAAGTGAACCATTGGATGGTATTGCTGCTGGGGACGGAGGACACTGGCACAGGATACGGGCTGTCAGACAGGATCCTGGCAGGAACTGGAAGGCACACTTCGCTGAGTGTTTGAAGACTCGCAATGAAAGGGCTGCTTACAGAGGCACGTGCAGGATGGAGGGAGCTGCAAGGGAAGTTGAGGCACAGGATTAGCAATGACAGGAACTCATATCCTCCAGGCTCAGAAAGCAAAGGGAGATCATCATGGTCCCCAGTCATGCTGAGGGCCAGAACCCAGGGCGAGACTGCACAGTCGGAGCTCTTGTCCTAGATCCCAAAGGTTGGCACTGCCACTTGGTGGCCCGAAGAAGACAGCAGCATGGCGAGCAGGACCTTGAGCCCTGTCCTCCTGCCTGCCGTTGACCCCATCCACCCGAGGCCAGTGGCAATGGGGCTCAGGGTAGAGCACAACACCAGGGCTCCTGATCCCAGCTCTGCACTGGGTGGATGGAGGCGGACAACAGATCCTGGTGGGGAAGATGAACTGTGTGATGCTAGGCTGCAGGGCGGGGAGGATGTCAGGAAGCTGACAGTTGTCAGCTGCAGCTGGAGAGGGTAGACGGGGCTTCAAGTCTTCTGTTGCATTTCTTTGAGGGAACAGCTTACGAAACTTTGGGTGGATTAGGGCCAGTTGAAAAGCAAGGACAAGGAGCAAAACTCTGTGTGATCTGCCACCACGTTCTAGAATGGAGAAAAAACAGCATGCCGGAGTTTTGACTCACGTCTTCCTGAGAGGTAGTTATTCTATTCTTGTTTCTGCTGCAATCCCATTTGCCCCCAGACCCCACGGCTATAGTCACCCTACCACGTCCCCTGCAGACGCAGAGGGTGCTACGACGCTGCTCTCCCCGTGGACGCATCAGAACCTGCTTATGTGAACATAGCTTACCTCTCGGCTCTCGGGTCCTTGCCTGACTAGTCACCCCCTCACTGCCCACCTTGAAGAGGGATAGGAGCAGCCCCTGCAGGTGTGCGTCCTAGGGGGCTGTAAGAAGGCCTCTGGTGCTAAAGGGCTGCCTGGTTCCTGCAGTGCTGGGGAGGCCAACAGGGCACCCCGCCTCCCACTGCCACCCTCGCCTCCTGCAGGTCCTCTTCCTGACAACACAGGGGACTCGCCACCCACAGAGAGGTGCGTCCTTGCTGAGGGTTGCAGGGGCTGTGCCGTCAGCCTGGCCACCTCCACCACCCCTTCTCTCCTCTCAGCCATTTTTCCACAGATGGGAGGTGACAATGCGAGGGGGAGGTGTGGGCGGTGTTCTTTTGTTTCTCTGGGTCTTCAGATCTCTGTAGGGGAGTTTCCAAATTAGGATGTGACAGACCCTTCTCGCTTTTGACTTTTCTAGCGTGTGTGTAGTTAAGGCTGGGATCTGAGAAGTGACCCACATTTGTCAAGATGATAATATTTTCTCTTTAGATTTCTAGAAAGTTCTGAGGGCGTGGCCACAGGGGTCTCAGTTGAGTGAGGGAAAGACAAAGAATTCTCTTGGCTGAGACTGAGGGCGCTGAGGCTGTGGCTGCCTCAGGAGGACACCTCAGGGCTGAGGCGGCAGCAGCAGAGGGAGCCAGGTGTCAGGAGACCTGGCCTGAACCTGCCCGTGTGAGGGGGTGGAGCCAGAAGCCTCCTGGGCCTGAGGCAGCAAACATATTTCCTTCCAACTTCTGGGGATTGTGAGTCACAGGCAGGACTCCCAGGGACTGGGCGCCCTGCTAGGTGGAATTCCTTGGAGGCGGGAGATATGTGAGGTTCTGTTTGTGTCTCAGCCCCCAGAACAATCGCTGAGGCTCCATTAGTTCTGAGTGGCTGGTTGTTGAATGAGTGAGTGAATTAACCCACAAATGAAGAATGAAGACAAACAGTGCTTCTGCTGAGCTTAAAGACTCAGAGCTCAGAAAGCGCTCAGTAAGACAGGTGCTTGGCCTGGCAGTTAAGACGCCTGCATCCTACACTGGAGTACCTAGATTCCATGCCTCTTTCCGCTCCTGACCCCAGCTTCCTACTAATGCAGACCCTAGGAGGCAGGAGGGATTAGAGACCTGGACTGAGTTCCAATCTCCAGGTTTTGGCTTCACCCAGTTCTGTCTGTTGCGAGTGTTCAAGGAATGAACTGGTGGATGGGAACTCACTGTCTCTGACTCTCTCCCGTCTCTTTCTCTCAAATTAAAAAAAAAAAAAAGTGCTTAAAAGTTGGCCGGCCCAGTATGTGGAGTTTTTCTTTCTAGGCTGGTGGTGGAAGGCTGTGTCCCAGAGGAGTACTCCAAATCTGCCCCCACCCCCAACAGTCCCCAGCAAATCTCCCAACCCCACAACAAGAGGGGGTCCGGGGCTTGGATTGGGTTCTAAGCCAGCTGCTGAGTCCCAGCTCCTAACACAGGCCTGCGTCCCGCTGCCCCAGTGCCTAAGGAAAACCGAGGGGACGGCTGTGAGTCTGACCTTTGCCTTCTGCAGCTCTCAAGTGCAAGGCCATAAAACCTGGGCCAGAGCTCCAGACAGGGCTTTGGGCCAGCAGAGCCTTCCAGACCATAGGCTTTGTCCAGAACCAGGCTCCCTCTATCTGGGGGACAATCGTGAATAAGCAGCCTCGAGCCAGAACTTGAGCTTTCCAAGGCCTTAAAAGGCTAAGGACGTACGGAGTACATTGCCCTAAAGAGCAACGGCCCAGTGGCCCGGCCCAACTCAGAGGGCTCCCAGGCAGGCTGGAATGGGTTTCAGGGGCATATCCTCTGTATACCCTCCGATGGCAGGAGAGGGGCTCTGCCCAGGAACTAATTGCCTTGACCTTGAGTCTACTGAAAACTGGCAAGCAAATGCTATTGTGCCTGGGAAGAGCGGAACAAAGCCAGGCACACAGAGATGCAGTAAAACCTGGTTTCACAACTGGGTTGGAAAATGGAATGATCCCAAAGAGAGTCTTCCAGGGTCCTCTAAAAGGACAGACCCAGCTAGCAGGCACGGAAGCATGGAGGGATGTGGTGTGATAGTGTGGAGTGTAGCCGAGCTACTTCTGGTTGCGTGATCACAGATGAGTTCCTAATCTCTCTGAGCCTCGGTTTGGGCATCATTGAAATGCAGGTCATCCTGGCCTGTACTGCACACAGCCTGTGTTGTGAGGATTTAGCAAAAATAGCATAGCATCCGGCAGGTAACAAATGTTCTCGTCACTTGGTAGAAAGCAAGGCGAAGTTGATGGCTAGGCAAGAAACCATTTCTGAGTTATTTCTATGGAATAGGACATGTTCCTCTTCTCCTGCTACTGATGTCAAATCCTGCAAATAAACAAAAAATAAAAATAAAATACGTGAACAGCAAGTGGAAGGTTGATTCTTTTACTGATGTGCAGCAAATGGCTTACAGAGCAGCAGCACGCAAGCCACGCTCAAGGTGGTTGTGAGTGGAAACTCAGCACGCTTGCATTGAGCTCCGATGACTACAGCATAGCCTGGCATAGGGCAAGCCCTGCCCTCAGGAAGTGCATAGTCCAAACACACAGCGATGGCACCAGCGAGGCAACCCAACTGCAGTTTGAGCCTATCTCCGAATGCTCGGGCACATGGGTCGGAACACAAAGCCTGGACCCAGCCCCACGGATCCTGGAGCAAGCAGCAGGCCCAGGAGTTCACAGTTTCTAACAAACTCTCAGCCCTGCTGCTCTGCTCTGACACCACTTGGTGTTATAATCCAAGTCACAAGTTATGCAGTTATTGGTAGAGGAGAGAAAGATCGATGGGAGATTTGATGGGAGTGCTATCTGGAATGAGTTCATGGATTTAAGGCAGCAACCAGAAGGAGTGTTTTCATGTAGAGAAAATACCAGGAAAAAACGCACAGCTCTAGCAAGTGAAAGGAGCTGGTGAAGGCCAGTTGGCCCAGTGACTTTCTAAATTCCTCCAGTGAGAAAGAGGCCGTCTCAGAGGGAGTAGAAAGAAGGCCTTGGGTACGTTACAGAGAACATTATCAGGAATTTCAAGTGAGAGCACACCGGGCGGATGAGAGAGGAACAAGCCAAAGATGATTCTAAGGAATGGAGTGCAAGTACAGAGACAGGAAGGTAATGAACTTGCCTTTGCAGCGGTGGGATCTGAGGTGCCTCCTAACCAGTCACTTGCATTGGAAGCCTGGGTTCAGTAGTGAGGCCGGGGCTAAGCAGTCATACCGGAGTGAGTGTGTCACGTGGAACAGACTGGAAACTGCGGGAGGAGACGACTTCATCAGGGAGGAACCAGAGCAGGGAGAGGAGTGTGGAAGCAGCGGGGTCGCCCGGCACGTCTACAGCTAGTGGCTGGTGAGACCAGAGGAGTGTCTGCGGTCGGGGAGGCAGCTGAAGGAGAAGGCTTCAGAGCGCCAGTGACTTGTAGAGTTCACGGCTACGGCTGAGAGGGAGCAGAGCAGACACTGGGCAGTGTCAGGGATGGGGTAGGATGCAGGCGGCTGCTGTCGAGTGGTGACAGCAGGAAGCTGGGACAGAAGCAAGGTCATGGTGGGTGGGGGGGACAGCTGAGTGTGCAGGCCAAGGGGAGGGAGCCAAGGAAGGGGAGGACTTAAGAGATCAGAAAGACCGGAGAGGACCAATGTCGCGGGTCTGGCCAGACACGAGAGGGAGCGGAGAATGAAAGAGTTCCCCTAGGGGAAGCTGGTGATGAGCCCACCTTGGATGGGGTCCAAGCAGGACCCTTCTTCCACCAAAGCCTGCAGCATGGTGACACCACCACAGCCCCCGGGGTCTCAATACAGAAGTGCCTGCTTTTTCCCAAGACCCTCCACTCCACTTTCAAGCATTCAAAGTGGGGTGGGGAGGGAATGAGAGCTTTCGTATTATAATTCTCCAACAAATTTATCTCCTTCCCGGGTTAGTGAAACCCAGGAGTCTTTTCCCTCACCTGGGCTCCCAAATTTAATTAGCCAACTTCCTGCTTCTCCTCTGAGACTTGGAAAATAGATGTGTTTCTCTCCTTGCCTTCCTAGCTTTCAGGTATCTAAGCTAAGGGCCCCATGGGGACCACTCAGCTGATTGATTTCAGCTGCTGCCTCCTAGCTGCACTGACTGAGCTAACCGTCCCCAGTCCCTCTGGGGCCGCTCTTAGGCAGGTTTGCTAGGTATTCTGACCTGCTAATAGGTCCCGTAAGGGGAAACCCACACTGTCACAGTAGATCTTGCTACCTAACACCTAGTGAAACTGTAGGCTTTGCGGAGCTCAGCCAAGGCACCACAGGAAATGCACGGTCTGAGGCTCCCAGAGAGATTGCCTCTATCTCAAAGAATAATGCTAAACAGAGGACAAAGCCGCCTGCAATGGGAGATGTTGGGATCGTATTTAAAGTCCCCTTAGTTTTTGCACATTTTTCTTGAGAAGGAGCAGCTTTGGAAACAGACGAAAGGTGTTTGCACAATTTCCTGGTGGTATAATTGTTAAGTATGAGACAAGAGAGGAACTCTCGGGATGCTAACCCAAGGCGGTTTCCCCCTTTGTTTTGTTGGCTGGGAGTAGTCCCCTTACCTTGGCGTTGGTCCACATGCTAATGCCTTTTGTAAGGGCGCATCATTAGTTTGAGTGACAGAAACATATTCTGCGCCCTTCAAGGAAGTTCATTAATCTCTATTCTGAAAACATTTTCTTGAACATCAAGTTCCATTCCGTACCATTCACACAGCCATAGCTCTGGAAATTGTAGCTCTGTCTCATCTTTCATGTCAGGAGAAAGAAAACGGCCCCAACATGACTGTAATGATGGCCAGTGGCACATGAACTCTTGGTCTTTGACACATTCTCTTTTTTTTTTTTTTTTTTTTGACAGGCAGAGTGGACAGTGAGAGAGAGAGAGACAGAGAGAAAGGCCTTCCTTTGCCATTGGTTCACCCTCCAATGGCCGCCGCGGCCAGCGCGCTGCGGCCGGCGCACCACGCTGATCCGATGGCAGGAGCCAGGAGCCAGGTGCTTCTCCTGGTCTCCCATGGGGTGCAGGGCCCAAGCACCTGGGCCATCCTCCACTGCACTCCCAGGCCACAGCAGAGAGCTGGCCTGGAAGAGGGACAACCGGGACAGAATCCAGCGCCCCGACCGGGACTAGAACCCGGTGTGCCGGCACCGCTAGGCGGAGGATTAGCCTAGTGAGCCGCGGCGCCGGCCGGTCTTTGACACATTCTCAAGAGTTTTTGGTAACTTGGGTATGAGAAGTTTATTTCCTACTGTTTTCAATTTTTTGCTTGGAGTTTTAAAAATTATATATTCATGAAAATTATGAGAAATATTGATTTAATTAAATACTGAGCATGGATGGGTGCTTTAAAATTAGAAATGGGGTAATATATTATTATAGTGCCTGTGTGCATTTTGGTGCAATAACATTGCCACTGAGTCTTTGTTATTTACTTTTCAGAGATGTGGGTCTTAATCTTTATGTTGCAGTTATGGAGAATATTTAATACCTGCTCATGAAATGAAGCAGTAGTTTTGCCCGAGTGGCTGTTTCCACTACATGAAGTGGCCCAGCCCAGTGCTTAAGGACAGGAATTCACCCCTTTACGCTGTCGCGAGTCTCTCCATGCAAAGCAGAGGTTCAGCTGGAGCTGAGGTGGCGCTGTCAGCTGGTCTCAGCCTCGTCATGGCTCTGTGTGACTCCGTGCACTCCCTCGCTCTGTCCAGGTCTCGATTTCTGCTCTTTAAAGCAGGGATTGTAATAGTGGAGCTGTGCCTCGTGTGAAATGGAGATGGAACCCCCTGACACGGCAGGGTGCTGGGGCACGCGCTGTGGGTGCTCCCTGCAGACCCAAAGCCTCCCTCACCGGCTGCAGGTGTGGCTCGCAGCCGCACCCTCCTCCACTTGCCCTTGGCTGACAGGTGGGGTCCTGCTGACCACACTCGCTGCGCTCTCCCAGCCCCTCCCTGCTGCAGGTGGCTCATGGCAGTGACCGCCTGGTTCAGGGTTAAAGAGCCAGCACCCTCGCTCCCGGGAGGAAAAAGTGCTGATAAAATCCGTGATCCAGAACTCTTGTGCAATTAGGCTGAGCCAATTTCTGGCACCACACCTCACCTGGCTCCTTTCCCTGACCCATCCTGCCTCTCTCACTCCTTTACTGGTTTCTCCTCAGTGACAGCCCTCGCTTGTGTGCCCAGGCGTCCCTGTCTCAGGCTCTGCTGGGGACCTTGACCCGAAACCAGTATTTCAAAAAGTGCAGGACACTGAGTCCTCATGCAATAAATGTTAGCAGATACTAAGGATTAAAAAGGGGAAAAATTCGTTTAAGGCTGGTGTATACACTGGAGATTTTCTTGCCTAGAAATGTGTGGTTGGGGCTGGCGCTGTAGCACAGTGGACTAATCCTCCCCTGCAACACCAGCATCCCATACAGGCACTGGTTCTAGTCCCGGCTGCTCCTCTTCTGACCCTGCTCTCTGCTGTGGCCTGGGAAAGCAGTGTAGGATGGCCCAAGTCCTTAGGCCCCTGCACCCACGTGGAAGACTCAGAAGAAGCTCCTGGCTGCGGCCATTTGGGGAGTGAACCAGTGGATGGAAGAGCTTTCTCTCTGTCTCTTCCTCTCACTGTCTGTAACTCTGCCTCTCAAATAAATAAATAAAATCTTAAAAAAAAAGAACTGAGTGGCTTACAGATTTACCATCAGAGCTAAAAAATAGCTGTTTCCACAATCAGCTTCTCTTTTAATGTTTTCTTCTCTTGTCAAGGTGGTGCTCGAATGCCTTAAAAGGACACATTTCAGATCTGCCAGGGAGTGGTCAGAACAAGGCCTGCAGGTGCACAGGCACAGGTGGGGAACCGGCTGGGAGCTCAGGGGTCCTAGGTGGCAGGGAATGTGGGACGCTCAGGCCTGGCTCATTTGCTGAGAGTCAGGGCCCAGGCTCGAACACTGGCACTTGGGTGTTTGGGGTGACTAGGCCTGGGGCATTGTCCTGTTTTAGGGCAGAAGAAACTTCTATCCATCTGGGGAGGGCGGGGAGCAAGAAGACAGGCGAGGCCAGGGAGGGATCCTTATCTGTTAGGATGGGAAGGCGCTTCCTGCAAAGCAGAGATGTGCTCTAAGGAGATTTAGGAGAGCACACAGAGAGGGGATTCTGAGCCGGGTTTAGCGGCTGAGACCCTGGTAAGGACAGGAAGCATCTCCTCTCAGGATGTGTTGCCACTGGGGAGAAAATCTTCACCAGGAGCTGAGGGGCTGGGCCACGGGATCACGGCCCCCAGAGGAGGAAGCAGGGGCGCAAGGCCTTGGGTGGTGATGAGTGTCAGCAGTGACAGCCACAGCAGGCACCTGGACTTGGAATGTTACCACCAAGAATGCAAATGTAGTCTTGAAGAACTTCCGGACTGGGAAATCAGGGCCACCAGCAGCCACGTGCTCTGCACTACGTCCATTTCGTCAGGAGCCACTGCCAGCTTTATCTCCTGGCAGATGCGATGTCGATGTTGTCATCATCAGCATCGTCTTTGGGGAGGGTTGCTAAGTCCCAGATACCAGTTCAAGTGAACATTTGGGCTCCTGGGACCTGGATCACTCCTCGGACAAGTACAGATGGTGCCAGGCTCTGAACGCGCTCCCCAGGATTTGTGAACAGGAAAGGTAAGCCCCACTGCAGTGCTGTTGAGAGGTGGAACCTGAGTGAGGAAGGACCTTACCAAGAGAGTGCATTTCTTGTAAAAGACAGCTCCACCCTCTCTTGCTTCTCTCACACATACTCTCTCGCGTCATGTGATTTTTTTTTTAAAAAAAGATCTATGTATTTATTTGAAAGTCAGAGTTACACAGAGAGAGAGAGAGAGAGAGAGAGAGAGAGAGGCTTTCTATCTGCTGGTTCACTGCAGGCCACAATGGCTGGAGCTGCGCCAATCCGAAGCCAGGAGCCAGGAGCTTCTTCCGGGTCTCCCATGCAGGTGCAGGGGCCAAGGACTTGGGCCATCTTCCACTGCTCTCTCAGGCCATAGCAGAGAGCTGGATTGGAAGTGGAGCAGCCAGGACTTGAACCAGCACCCATATGGTGCCACAGCTACACCACAGCGCTGGCCCTGCCTTGCAATATTTTGTATGGATTATGATGCAGCAAGAAGGCCCTCACCAGATGTGGCCCCTTGATCTTGGACTTCACAACCTCTAGAAACATGCACCAAATAAACGTCTATTGTTTACAAATCACTCAGTGCCAGGTATTCTGTGATAGTAGCAGAAAATGGACCAAGATTGGGCCTAAGATGATAAAGCCGACTGGGTCATAGAGATGGGAAATACGGAAGAGCTGAGCATCTCAAGTCCATTCTGGCAACACTCCTTAGTGAAATTCAATGCCAAGAGGAAGGAATGGTGTGTTCTGGAACTCTGGTCCCTGATGCTCAGCAGGGCCATCTCCCCCGTGGAAGTGACAACAGTACTGTGCATTTGCACTATTCTAAGGTTAATCATGCACTCTCACACGTTATCATGCTCAACACTCAACACAGGACATTGATATTTCCTGCATTTCTTATTTTAAATGTGAAAGCCGAGGTGAGGACAATCAACAGAATCAGGAAGTGAGAAAGTCAGCATTGGGACCCTGGCCACTGGACTGGGATGCTGGTCTTTTTTATTAGAGAGAAGATCACAGCTCTGTTTTAGATACTTGGATGCTGTCAGAGAGCCCTTAGGAAATGAAACACGGTTTTAATCTCTTTCTTTCTTTCTTTCAGACCCCCAAACTATAAAACTCTCCTCTTCCTCACTGTTCCTCATCTTTCCTGTCCTTTCTTCCCACCCCACTAGTAACCACTGTGTCTAGTGTCTCCCACAGCTTCTCCCTCTAATGAACATTCTCTTCACTTTCCTGTTTTTACACCAGAGCACATTATAACCTGTTCAACACCTTTCTTTTTTCAGTTAACTGTACATCACTTTCTGGGAAGCTTCCTCAGTCATTTTTTTTTTTTAAATTTTTTTTGACAGGCAGAGTGGACAGTGAGAAAGACAGAGAGAAAGGGCTTCTTTTTCCGTTGGTTCACTCCCCACTGGCCGCTGCGGCCGGTGCACTGCGGCTGGCGCACCGTGCCGATCCGAAGCCAGGAGCCAGGTACTTCTCCTGGTCTCCCATGGGGTGCAGGGCCCAAGGACTTGGGCCATCCTCCACTGCACTCCCGGGCCACAGCAGAGAGCTGGCCTGGAAGAGAGGCAACCGGGACAGAATCCGGCACCCCGACCGGGACTAGAACCCGGAGTGCCGGCACCACAGGTGGAGGATTAGCCTATTGGTGCCAGCCAATTCCTCATTCTTTTTGACAGTTGTAGTGTATTCCATGTGGATGTCCTGTAATTTATTGAATGAGCCCCTTATTGATTAAAAAGAATTGTTTCCTGCTTTTCACTATAACACAGTGTATGTTCACCCTGTAGCACAGGTATTGGCTTAGTTTCTGAATGCAGGATTGCTGAGGAAATGCGTGTGTGTGTATCGTCTTGGTAGACAGTGGCCGGAAGTTTGATAAGGCCCGAAAGAGACACCAAGCACTTTCACCCATTTTAGCAGTTTGCTAGTTGGAGTTGGTGTGCCAAGGGTACATGCAGCCAGTGAGGACCTCAGCTTAGTTCCCTTTAAGAATCAAGCACTGGATTGGCCCCCTAACCATTCGTTGTTCCAGGATCCTGGAACTCCATCCAGGTCTCCCCACATGGGTAACCGGGACTTAAGCACTTGGGCCATCTTGTGCTGACTTCCCAGACGCATTAGCAGGAATGCTGGATTGGAAATGGAGGGAAGAGGAGCAGCCGAGACTTCAACCGGCACTCTGACATGGGATGCCAGTGTCACAAGTGGTAGCTCAACTCGCTGCCCCACGCCAGCCCCTCTGTCACTTTTCATCCTTGTGATCTTAGGAGAGGTATTTAACCTCTCTGGCTCTCAAGTCCTTCGCCTGGGAAAAAGGTACTACTCATCAAAAGTAGCTGTTCGAATGAGACGTAGTACGTAGAAAGCACACCCAGATACATGGTGGCTGTTATTTTATAGAATAATCTGAGACTATATGCTTGCAAGCATGCTTTTGTTCTTTGCATCACCAAGGCCTGCACCAGCCTCTAGTTGGCATCCGCATGAATGACTCATAACCTCAGCCTCCAAAGCATTATTGACGGCTTGACTCTTGTAAGCAGCCCACGAGTGGTTTGGTCACATCCCGTGCATGATCCAGCATTCCTCAGGATACAGCCACATTTAGCTTCACGCACACACTTGGAACATCAAAGGACTCCGGCTCATCAATTAGACAGTAATTTTTCACTATTCAAGTCCAGCACCCAAGTTGGCCCTTAAAAAGTGCCAGGGTTTATCTAGGGTCAGAGGAGTTTGGAATTCCTACAAATAAGGGCCACCCACAGCCACATAGTTTAGTGACAGGTGTTTGGACTCATGAGAAGGAAGGACCCAGGGAATACAAGCAGCCATTTCGGTCCTGATCGGAGATGTGCTGCTTCCAACCCTCTACTTTGATCCTTTTTGTATTTTCCTGATGCCCAAGTCAGCATGCAGGGGCCTGGGTCTTCCTGATGAAGGAAATAAACACTCAGCAACGTGGACAAGCCGGGTGATGGTGGTAATGTGATGATGGATTACCCTTCTGCTTCCTCATCCCTGCATCCATTAAAGGAGGTGAATTGAATTCCATCTCATCAGGACCCTCATTCCTTTGCTTAATTGATTTTTAAACTACTGAGATGAAAACTTGCAAACAAGGCACATATTAGCTCTGCCTCCCACCTGCCGCCCATCCTTGCCGCAGGGCTAACTTCTGCCCTTCAAAGTAGTTCAGCCGCAGAGATGTTCAAATGTGTGGGTCACTCACAGACTGCTCAGGCGGCTGGGGGAACACCTGCTAATGGGATTCACAGTTCTTACAGCAGAAGCGAGTCAGATAGGAAAGGGCCAACGTGTTGGGCATTCGTGGGTGTCCTTCAGAGTAATGAGTTCCTGTCACAGCTTCTTCCTGCATGGAAATCACTGGCAATGCCTTTGCATATCCACTTTTGGACACCTTGTTCCAGACACCAGTCATCGGAGGAAGCCAGGCTAACATTGAGAATTGCAGGGACTTGAAAATAAAGGAATAAACTGTCTCCTAAACTAATGTCTTTCCTCGACATTTTCATGGCAAGAGGCTCAGGGCTAACACCATTAAGCACATCTCGGGTAATACGCTTATTATCTTCAAAAACTGGGTACATATGTGTAGAGGGAATATTGACTATAGTATGTGCAACTTTTTATATTTTTTATTATCAAGGATTTGTTGCAGCCTTTTACATCACCATGGAGTTTGGAGTGGAAATTCCCCTGTATTTATTTGCACCGTGCAATATGGCCATCACTAGCCACAGGTGCCTTTTGAATTGGAACTAATTAAAATGAGATAAAATTACAATTTCAGGAACTCAGGAGCAGCAGGCCCACTTTTCTGGTGTTCATGGTCCACGTGTTCCTTTTTCAGTTTTTCCAAGATGGTGCATTTCCAGGGTGCGGACAGCAGCAGGCATCTGTGTAAAGTAGCCTTAGCTTCCCGATTGAGTGGGATGGAGAACTCTGCACTGGTGAATTGCCTCATTAGCAGCTCTTTTAAAAACCTTTCCTCATGGCTAATGTGGAACTTGACTTGTCCTTCCTTCCTTCCTAACGTCCTTGGCTATGGTCAGCTATGGAGAGCCAGGCTGGCAATACCCATGCATTCATGGCTCCAGAACTACTTAAACATAAGAGTGCTTATTTAGTAGTCAACCCTTTTGAATCACTAAGTTGATCCAAATGTCTTGATTACAGTCAGCAAGTCAGTGGACCTGCTTTAGAAGAGTATAGTCTTCCAGGAAAAAATGCATCAGATTGCATATTAATATTATTGTATGTATAAACATTGACAAATATAGTTCCAATTGAAATAACATGAGAGTTGCATTATATAAGTGCAAAAACAAGCAAGCAAAATGGGAGAGTCTACTTGCCGTTTTCTGACTTTATTTACTTTCAAGCCTTGAAGATGTGTGTTAATGTCCCCTGGATGAACAGAGGATACTTAGCAATATTATGCTTGCTTTCCAAGTAAAATCTCATCTTTATTCAATAGTCCTTTTTTAAGATTGTATTTATTTGAAATGCAGCGTTACAGGGAGAAAGGAGAGAGAAGAAGAAGGAAGGAGAAGGAGAAGGAGGAGAAGGAGAAGGAGAAGGAGAAAGAAGGAGAAGGAGAAGGAGAAGGAGAAAGAAGCAGCTCTTCCATCTGCTGGTTTACTCCCCAGTGATCACAATGGCCAGGGCTGGGCCACGCCAAAGCCAGGAGCCAGGAGCTTCCTCCAGGTCTCCCACATGGGTGCAGGGGCCCAAGGGCTTGGGCCATCTTCTACTACTTTCCCAGGTGTATTAGCAGGGAGCTGGATTGGAAATGGAGCAGCCAGGTCTCAAACCAGCACCCATATAGGATGCCAGCATTGCAGGTGGTGACTTAACCAGTTAAGACACAGCACTGTCCCCTTTATTCAATATTCATATGTCCTTTCAAATATATCTCTTAAGCAGTGAATGGCTGTTATGTCTCCCTCCCTCTCAACCTCACCAACTGTCAGCACTGTTATTCTGGTAGATCCCATGAGAAGGGACACTACCCAAGAGGTCTTGGAAGGAGAACACAAATTAGGACTTAAACATGAACATCAATAGGAATCGTTCTCTGTGTTTCAGTAAGGTGGATACAAGTGGTGGCGTGGTCTTATTTGATGCACAGAATAGTGCCCACCTTACCTGTAGGGTATATGTTCCAAGACATCCCCATCTATGCTGGTGTTTCTTATATATGATAAAGCTCAAGTTATAAATTAGGCACAGCACGAGATTAATAATGATAACTTACCAAAAATTTTAGCAACCTCAGCATATAATCCTTCTTTTATTAAGTTAAGAATTTCCACCTTTTCATGTAAAGGAATGACTTTATGGCTTCTCCTTGGCATAGCTGAGTTGCCAGCTTCATTTCCCTTGCTTTTTGGGGCTATTATTGGGTGACATAAAGGTTCCTGGAGCACAGCACTGCAATACCCCAGGAGCCGATCTGATAAGCAAGAGGACTACTAAGTGACTTTCGGTTGGGCAGTGTGTACAGTGCACAGGCTTTGTTTGTTTGTTTATTTATTTGAAAGTCAAAGTTACACAGAGAAAGAAGGAGAGGCAGAGAGAGAGGTCTTCCATCTTCTGGTTCACTCCCCAGATGACCACAATGGCCAGAGCTGAGCTGATCCAAAGCCAGGAGACAGGAGCTTCTCCTGGGACTCCCATGGTGGTGCAGGGGCCCAAGGATTTGGGCCATCTTCCACAGCTTTCCCAGCCACAGCAGAGAGCTGGATGGGAAGTGGAGCAGCTGGGACTCGAAGTGGCACCCATATGGGATGCCGGCACTGCAGGCGGTGGCTTTATTCACTACATCACAGTACCAGCCCCAGCATGCAAACTTCGGAAAAAGGGCCGATTCACATCCTCATAGGAGAGGACGGATGGTGCAAGATCTCCCCATGCTACTCCAAACAGTATGGTATCATTTATGAATTGTTCATTTCTGGAATTTTTCATTTAACATTTAGAGACCGGAGGTGATCACAGGTAACTGAACCCATGGATAAGGTGAGGGACAACTGCATACAGTATTTAACTTTTTGGAGGGCTTATTCTGTGCCAGGTGCTGTTCCCCGCACTTATGTAGTTATCACAACGATCCTCTTTCCCTGATAAGGAAACCAAAGCAGGTAGACTTTAAACAATTTGCTCAGATCTACGTAACACAACCAGGCTATGAAACCAGGCCATCTAGGCCTACAGTTCCTTAGTCCTGGGGCTAACTGATGTGTCTGCTTGGGTTCCCTGGTAGAGTGGGCTGGTCCCTGGAGCTCTGTCAGACCTCAGAACTCAGGATGTGAGCTCCATGGCAGGTGTCACTGACTCACCCAAGAGGTGGAAAGTGAGCTGGGAAAACACGGGCATGCTCACTTCTAGTCTTTCCCACCACCTTGGGCTGCTTATGCTGGCCAGGTGTGAGAACGGAAAGCCTGCTCCAGTCCCTGCAACCGCACCTGGGCTGCAGTATGAACAGGAGGACTTGCCTGTGTGTTCAGGGAAAGCTAGGAGACACGAGTCTCAGTTTGATCCAGCACAGTCATTGAGGGCATGGAGTAACCAGGCAACCATGACAAAACCGTGTTTTGTCTCTTGGGGAGAGAAAGCTGCTTTCAGCAGGGTCTACCCTGGGTCCAGAGTCACTCTTAGGTATGGGGAGGGTCAACAGGTTCCCAAGCTTAAAATACTTTCCACTTTGAAGCCCACATCTGATAGTTAAAACTCAAGATAGAGCTTTAAGAGAAAAGTAAAGGGCTTCCCTTTGCAGGAGCACGAATGAGCTCATTATTAGTAGCTTCTTGGGCATGCAAATGAGAGCATGACGTCATGAAAAGCTGTCCAGCACACACTGGTTCAGCAGGAAACACTTGGTTGGTTCCGAGTCTGACTTCTCTGTGCGGTGAGTGGCACAACGCAGGTGCCCTCAGCCGGCTCTTTGTGTTATGTGGCTGGGCCAGGAGTTGCCTCCCCACCCCACCCCTTATCTGCAGGAGGGTGACTGACAGAAGGTAGGGTTACAGGGCCAGACAGGAGACTTGCCTGGCTCTGTGCTGCCTGGGTGGTCTCTTTGTCCCTGTCTCCTTGAAAGCTGTGATTGGATGCAGTCCTAGGGTGGGAAGGAGCTTCAGAGATTGTATAAACCCACCTGCACTCCCACTTTACGGATAAGAAAGCTGAGCCTTGGAACGGTAAGATGACATGCCCAAGGTCAGTGAAGTGTCAGAGATAATCATCATCCAAGTCATCAAAGAAGACCCCAATTCTGTCCCAAGCTACTAAGTGGAGCCAGCTTGTAACATCACTTTGGGAAAGGGATTAGCAGCTCTGTGAGTTAGGTCTCACTGTATGTCCTTCATGCACCGACCTCTCCAGGCAGATGAGACTTTTTGTTGTTACTTATAATGGGCACTCTGCTACCTTCTAAAGTGATTTCAGGTGTCTTGTTACAGAAGGGAAGCCTACAACAAAGCTATTAGCATAAAATAAGGAAAAATACTATGTTGAAGGACAGGAAAAAAACATCAAACTCCTAAGTTAAATGCACACGGGGGAAAGAGGTGAAGAACTCAGTTCTCATCATCTCTTGAAAGGATATTAATTCTTAGGTACAAAATTCTTGGAGACAATTTAGTTGGTTGAATAACTCACACTCTCCACTCTACCTAGGGAAGGGCTGATTCTTAATCATATGCTGGATCGAGCCCAGCAGGGGGCGCCAGAAGGCATTGCTGTCACAGCGCCACCATTGCTTCTCCATTGCTTATTGATAATTGTATGTTTCACCCGGGCACATACCCTGTCACTTAATAATTTCATTGGCCTTTTAGAGATGGTCAGCCTCTTTCCTTCTAAATGCAAGGACATGTCAGGGTACACCCAAGGCAGAACTAACTGTAAGCCAGGGAGACCACATGAGAATCCACTTATGTGAATTCAATAGCGTGTATCCTGTACCAGCTGCGTGTCCCACTCTTGTGGAGGAGCAAAGGGTGAGTTGTGAGTAGAGACTGATGACCAGATGGGTGTGGATTCAGTGACTTACACTACAATACCGTGACTTATACTATAATATCATGACCGACTACAGTATCATGACTGATACTACAACATCATGACTGATGCTACAATGGCATGACTGACATTACAACATCATGAGTGACACTACAACATCATGAGTGACACTACAACAGCATGACTAACACTACAACAGCATGACTGACACTACAATGGCACAACTGGTGCTACAACAGCATGGTTGATACCACATTGTCATGACTGCTGCTACAATGTCAGGACTGACACTAGAATATCTTGACTAACACTGCAATGGCATGACTGACACTCCAGTGTTATGACTGACACTACAATGGCACGGCTGGTGCTACAACAGCATGGCTGACACCACAATGTCATGACTTACACTACAACAGCATGACCAACACTACAACAGCATGACCTACACGACAATGGCATGGCTGATACTACAATGGCATGGCTGATGCTACAACATTATGACTGACACTACAACATCATTGCGACAGTGATCACGATAATGTGTTTCAGAAACACAATACAGAGGAGCATATCCTGTCTGGAGGCATGGTGTTGGTGAGTGTGTATTTCCTCCCTGATACTGTGTTGGGTGCTGACATGATCAATGGCAGTCTTGGTTTCTATTCTCACGGAGTTTGAAGCAATAGCCTATTTGTAAAGGAAGACGAGGACCCACCTGTGTAGTTCAGAAAGTAAGAACACCGTAAGCACAGATGAAAGGGGCATAAAAGCTAAAGGTTAACCGGATCAGGTGTGGGGCGTGAGGGATCTTGACTCTGAGCTTGAACATAACTCTGTAGGCACTGAGAGACAGGGGAGGTTTAAGGAAGGGAGTGGTGGGATCACATCTGTGCTTTAAAAGTCAGCCACAAAGATTTAATTAGCCACAAAGGCTTAATTATATAAAGAGTGAAACTATTAAAGTACGAGGGAAAAAGCATAGGTAAATATGCAATTCTAATTTGAGGAAAAGCTTTCAAAGTATGGCAAAAACAGTTAAAACCATACCAAAAAACTGATAGATTTCAACATGTACAGATTTAAAAATATACCACAAAACAACTAGTTAAAGTTAAAAGGACAAATTAAAAAAAAAAAAACTTAAAATTGTTAACACGGGCTAACTGGGAAAAACTGAATAGCTCTGATATACAATGGCTTTTCCACATAAGTAATAAGAACAAGAATACCTTGCAAGCAAGTGCACAAAGAACATAAAAAAGCTATTTGCATAAAGAAATATTCAAATATCCACAAATGGATGAAAGACGTTCACATTCACTAGTAGTAGACACAAAACAGGTGATATCATTTTTTTGCTCCCCAGATTGAACAAAGATTCTTCAAAAATGACAAGGCCAGGGTTAGCAAAGGATTGGAGGAAGAGACACTTTGACATACTACTTATCTATGGCTTGGAAGAGCAACTTGCAAATTTGGAAACTTTTCAATGAATGCCTACACCAACTCACTAATTAATCCTCAGGTTTGTATCCTAAGGAAATGGGGTCAATCCGTCAACTTGCTTTCTCCAAATGGTTCCTTCCAATGTTACTTCCCTGGGGCGGGGGCGGGGGGGGGCACAGAGACAAAAGCAAAAACAACAAACAGAAAACAGGGGCTGGTGCTATGGCATAAAGGGTAAAGCCACCACCTGCAGTTCCTGCATCCCATATGGATGTGCCAGTTCAAGTCCCGGCTGCTCCACTTCTAATTCAGCTTTCCGCTATGGCCTGGGAAAGCAGTGGAAGACGGCCCAAGTCCCTGGGCCCCTGTACCCACGTGGGAGACTGGAAAAAAGCTCCTGCCTCCTGGCTTCCCATTGGCTTGGCTCTGGCCATTGTGGCCATTTGGGGAATGAACCAGCGGATGGAAGATCTCTCTCTCTCTCTCCCTCGAAGGAAGACCTCTCTCTCTCTTTCTAACTTTGCCAAAAAAAAAAACCAAAAAAACAAACAAACAAACAAACAAAAAAAAACAGAGAACAAGCAAGCAAACAAAGCAAAATAACAACAACCCATAAGGAAAAAATGTAAATACCCAACCCTAAAATAAAGAATTGGTGAAAGACACAATGGCACAGCCACACAGTCAGATGCTAGGCAGCCATTGGAAAGGATACGGATGTCTATTTACTGCCATAGAAAGCTGCCCACAATCCATAAAGGAGCATAGCAGCCTATGGAGAGGGGCCGCTGTTGTAGCACAGTAGGTTCAGCCTCTGTCTGCGTCAGCATCCCATATGGGTGCCAGTTCAAATCTTAGCTGCTCCGCTTCTGATGCAGCTCTCTGCTTATGGCCTGGGAAAGCAGTGGAGGACAGCCCAAGTGCCCAAGAAGCTCCTGGCTCCTGGTGTCAGATAGGCCCAGCTCTGGCCCATTGCAGCCATTTAGAGAGTGAACCAGCAGATGGAAGACCTTTCTCACTGTTTCTCCCGCTCTACCTGTAGCTCTGCTTCTCTAATAATAAATATTTTTTTTTTTTAAAAAGGAGACTATAGAGAACTCCCTAGCAGGAGGATGTCTTTTTAAAAAAATACATATTTCGTGTGCATAAAAAATCTGGCAGGAAAGACAACAAATATTGTGTCATTAATTCTGATTGGAGTTGGTAATTTTTTCTCTGCCTCTTTTTTATTTTTTCATTTGTTCTATTGCAACCGTGGATTAACAGAGGACATACATCAATTATTGTGAAACATTGAGATGATTAGCATGCGGGGCATTTAGGAGGCATTTGTCATAATCCAGGCAGGAAATGAGGAAAGCTTATGCTGAGCTCCGTTGGTTGGAGCTCTGGCTGCCCCTTGGAAACAACCAGAGAAGTGTCAACATGGCCTTGATACTGCTGTACTTTCAACCTCCCCCCATGCCCAGGCGGCTCTAAAACGTGCAGCCAGAGGTAAACCCAATATTCTCTAGGGCAGGGGCAACTGCAAAGCAGAAGAGGACTTGAATTTTTTTTGTTGTTTTAGGCGTGGGCTCTCTGAGAAGGATGTTAATCTCAAGACACCCCCAAAGTCAGCTTTAGTGGGTTTCCCACTGAACCATCATAGATACCTCTCAAGGTCAAGAGCATTGCTGAGGGCTGGACAGCGCCTTCTGTGGGTCTCACCGGGCTAAGCTGCAGCTGGTATTGCAGCATCGAATGCTGAGCCCACTCTCAGCCCCTGTGTAGTGCACCAACATGGTGGCAGGAAAGACCCTGTAGCAGAGCTTGGTAGCACTGCCAGGACTAGAGCAGCCACGGCGCCTAGAAAGGATGACGTTTCCTATGCATGCCTGTGTGATATTTACACAATGGGTTTCTGAGGACTTAATTTTTATTTATTTGAAAGGCAGACAGAGAAAGATAGGTGGATAGACAGAGAAAGCTCCCACGCATTAGTTCGCTCCTCAAATGCCCACAACAGTTGGGACTGGGGCATGCTAAAGCCAAGAGCTAGGAATCCAATCTGGGTCTCCCATATGGGTGGCAGGGAGCCATCACATACTACCTCCCAGGATGTGCATTAGCAGGCAGGTGGAATCAATAATGGAGCTGGGATCAAACCCAGGTACTCTGCAGTGTGCGTGCGTTGCAGCCATCCCAAGCAGTATCTTAACTGCTGGGTCAAACTTCCATCACCCTGGTAAGTTTTTAAAAGAGAGATTTGGTTTCAAGATCCCTGGACTTTCCTGCTTCATTCCTAATCATAGGGTATAGACTAGGTGTTAGCTAACACTTCAGTAACTGAATATTTTTTCAGTGACAATAACTTTGCTTCAGGTTTAAAAACTACGATTTGCTTTTCATGGGCACTCTTCTTCCTAGGCGTCACTCAAACGAGAAGAAAAACTCCACACATTTTTACCAGCCTACGACATCAGAGGTTACTGAGGCAGTTTGGAGAGACATCTAAAAGATGCCAAGTGAATACACGTGGAATTTAATACGTGATGTGCACTGGCATTTTTATTCTAGATAGCAACTGAGAAGTGTTTGTATAGCTGTGGAAGAACCATTTCAGATGATGGGTGAGACAGAATTTCTCACTGCTTATTGGCTGAAAAAATAAATAAATGAAGCCATAATAAGCAGTGTTGAAATAGTAATTGCATTTTCCATAGTAAAAATAAAAATAATGAAAGTTGCATCATTTGTTTCATTTCATCTTTGGCTTTCATTCCAATACCAGTGGAGAAGATGAGCTCTGGCTGCTACAGACGTTGAAGGTGAATTTGACCTTGCAGAGAACAAGTGCTGGTGGGAGGACGTGCCTGTGTCTCCTCTCCTGCTTGGGGTCAGTGTTTAGGTCGATTGCAGAGTGCCTGGGGATTACAGGGCAGGAAAAGCAGCCCTTCCACCAAAGGTCAAGGCAGTATGAAAATCATGGCCGGCATCCCAGACCTGCCCTGCCCCTTTAGATTCCTTTGAGTTCTCTTCAAAGGAATTCAGTGACAGAAACACAGACTGAGAAAGTGTGTCTGCACTTTGAGGTCAAGAGCATTTAGGAGAGAGGCCTCATGGAAGCCACCTTTCAACGTGCAGGCCTCTGCCTGTAATTGGCAGGTGAAAAATACCATGCAGGTGTCAACAGGACTCTGGGAAGAGAAGCACAGAAACCTCTGAACATCAAGTCAGAAATCTTTAGGCTTCACAGAGATTGGTCCTGTCTATCTGGTTGTCAGTCCCAGGTGGTGTCAGTCCCATAACCCTGCAGGGCAGAGGGTGTGGGATTCCCTGTGTGGTTCCCAGACCCAAATGTGCACATGGAGCTACCTAATAATGTCATTCAGTCTTATCTCTATGTAACATTTTCAGCAAATATATATATATTTATATATAGTATATATACCTACATATATAGTATATATACACAGTATATAAACAATACATATATACTGCATATGTATATATACTATATACTGTATATATACAGCATATATATAGTATATATACTATATATATACACACACACACACACACAAACAGTTCACACACTTGGTAAATAACATTCAAACAATACCAGAAGACACAGGGTGAGAAGTAAGTTTTCCTCTATCTCCTAACATATGCCCTAGGCTGGTATCTTCCCTCCCTGGTGACAGTCCTACCAGGGATACATACTCCCCTTGCTCCCCCTACTCCCTCTCAGTCTATACATAACTTCAGAAAATTTGTGGAAAATGGAATTGAAATATAAGTGTGTTTTGGTGCAAAACATTTGAAATCCACACATATAAATATTCTTCAAAAAATTCATGAAAAATGCATACTATGAAAATGTTATGCATGGATTTCAAAAAGTTTTTGCACTAAAATAGTTATGTCTTAGTTCTATTTCCATGAACGTTTTGAAGTTATATTTATATATGCGTATGCAGTCATATAGATGCATATAAAATGCATACACGCTCATACACAGGTATATCAATCTACATACAAGTACTCACATTTTTTACACAGGGGGGAATTAAACATGGTTCTGTATCTTCCTATGTTCCCTTATATTCACTGGTAATAGATTGTGGAGAGCATTCCACATCATTCCATGTGGAGCTCATCCTGTGAAAAACCAAATCGCACCCACTGTAGGGTTGAACCACAGTGCATTCAACCAGGCCCCTAACTGATGCACCTTAGATATTTTCCAATCTTTGTCAATACTGCAATGTCTTTGTACAACTGTCTTTAGGATGTGGCAATATTTCTAAGGCACTAATTCCTACATGTAAAATTTCTGAGTCGGAAAAGTTGCATTTTAAGTTTTGCTTGATATTCACAAATCTTCCTCCAAATATTGAATCAATTTACACTCTATCAAGAATATGTGAGACCTGGAAAATACTACTAAATCAAAGAAGTGGGTTACAAAAGCCACATAACATATGATTCCTATATAATGAAATACCCAGAATAAGCAAATTCACACAGATGGAAAGTAGCTTAGTGGCTGCAGGGGCCAGGGGGAGTGAAGGAGTTGGTGGCAATTGCTAATAGGTACATCCCTTTGGGGTGGTGAAAGTGCTCTGAATTGAGACAGTGGTGATGCTGGTACAACTATTAATATGGTAAGATGCACTGAAATATACACTTTATAAGGGTACATTTCACGACATATAAATTTTATCTTAGTAAAACAGTTTCCCCACTACCCCCAAGCCCTGTCCTTGACATTGTATGTTCGCACTTTTCCCTTATTAACCTCTCTAATTGTAAAGGAGGAGAACCTGAGCCGGAAATAAACAGAATTAAAAAGTCAACCAGGGACGGTAGGATTCGGGCCCTGACCATTACCATCCAACAACAAAGGCAGTCGCCAGGACGACAGCAATCGAAGCAGTAAGTTTGTCCAGGGTTGCGAGTGAATTCAGCATTCTAAATGAAGTCAGCAAGAAGGAGACCTCGGAATTCCAGAGAGGGATGGAAGACCCATTTCTTAAAATCCTTTGTTTACTTCACGTGAAGTAAACGGACATGAATGCCGCAGCCATTGAATGCAGCAGAACTGAATCCCACAGCCTGTCTCAGCCTCCAGGCGAAAACATCCCAAAGCCCTCACTAGGTAGTAAAGTGTGACCTTTGAATAAAATGCATTATTTTTGTTCACAGTCCCAGAGCTACTGATAGGCTGAGAAAACTAACCATTGCCTGCTCCTCTTAAAACTCACTGGTCTTTTCACTGAGACCAGTATACTTTGGATTCCATTTCACCCCACTTCACCTCTCACCTTTAGATTAACCCTGCTAAATTCTTTTTTTTCTATGATGTCTTATATTTCAACCTGCTTGGGCCCTGTGGGATTCAAGGGTAAACACTTTTTAACAAGAGTAATCCCTTAAGTGGCCATGTTTCTGAGAGTGTTAGGCATCTGATCACCAATGAAAGAGGAGAGTGCAGAGAGATATGAACTCAAATAAGTCGGAAGACTTGCGATTTTCACCTTCCTGAGCCTAGGGGCTCTCCGTGCACACATTTGCATGAAAAGGGGTCCAGTCTTCATGCCCAAGAATAAGCTTACTTTCCTGCTTTCTTTGAGAGGCAATAGGACCCTGGTGAGCTCTTTGAAAATAAGAATCCTGCAGCGGGGAGGCTGCTTTGGGTACAACTGAGGCAGCCAACAGACCGGCTGAATATGTGACCCCAGCTCCAGAGGACTGATGCTGTGCTGTGATGGTTTGCATGGACGCAGGGAACGGCAAAGGCAACCCCAGTTTTCTTTTCATTCTCAGCGCCTTGCTCATAAGAAGTGTTCTTATAGGCTGAGTTGTTGCAGACACAGGATCAGAGCTAGTCTTTAGTGGATTTAAGGAGAGTCTTCGGGATCCACTTCTGCAGAAAGAACAGTGCCAAAGCAAGACTGGACCGTGGAAGAAGCTGAGGTGTGACACAGGCTCAGGGACAGTCCTGGCCTGACAGCGGGGGGTGCTCTTGAGCTCGGAGAGCCTTTCTCACGGAGGGAGCCAGGTGCTGCTTGCTCCACTAGATACGACTGCCTGGGAGAGGCGAGAGCTTGGGCCAGGCAGCCGGCCAGTAGGGGTGTCTGCTCACAGACTTCCAGCTGCTTGGGCAGCAGGGCCTCCCAGCAGGAAGGTGGGGGTGGTGCCTCCCAGTGTCCTCCCCGGAACATCACTCCTGAGTGAGTGTTTTGGCAGCAGGGGAGGCGCGCGGGGAGTGTTCTCAATGTTGCCGAACGCCGCGTTCATCTCCCTGGTCAGGTTTTCTTTTATGACTTCTGGCAGATTCCCAAAGATCCCATGTCTGCTCAGGATATCTCTTGTAAGAGCTCCACCTCTGACAGTCCAGCTTTAAATTCATCTTTCGGGAAGGCGCCGTGGCTCACTTGGCTAATCCTCCGCCTGCGGCGCTGACACCCCAGCTTCTAGTCCCAGTCAGGGTGCCGGATTCTGTCTCGATTGCTCCTCTTCCAGTCCAGCTCTCTGCTGTGGCCAGGGAGTGCAGTGGAGGATGGCCCAAGTGCTTGGGCCCTGCACCCACATGGGAGACAGGGAAGAAGCACCTGGCTCCTGGCTTCAGATTGGTGCAGTGCTGGCCGCGGCTGTCTTTAGGGGAGTGAACCAATGGAAGGAAGACCTTTCTGTCTCTCTCTCATTGTCTATAACTCTCTCTGTCTCTCTCTCTCACTGTCTAACTCTGCCTGTCAAAAAAAATTAATTTGCCCTCATGGATCAGGGGAAGGAAGTCCCTTCTCTGTCGTAGTTTAAGGTCTCATCTGTAACTTGAACTTGCCCCTTCTTGACCTCCCGCAGAACCTTGTCCTCCCAATGATTCTCCCCAATCTCTCTCCTCTCCTACACAGGGCAGGACTCTAGGATATTATCACAGAGGCCATGGAGTCTTAGCAGGGGAGGATCACAAGCATTTTGGGAGAAAGCCTTCTGGCCACTGAATAAAGCCTGCTTTGGTGGATGCGGGTCTGGAGGCAGGGGGAGGAGGAATGAGACGGCTCAGATAATGGAGTGTGATTGAACACACCATAAACAGGGTTCTCCTGGAAGTCGGGACCAAGCATTATCATTGCTACTGTGTTGGTAGACGGTCTCCCAGGGCGGTGGGAGGAGTTGTTCAGGATGTTTTGACTCACAGCTGAAGTCATCTCCTCCCTGTGTAACCCGCGGCAGCTTATTACATTCTCTTAGCTTCACTTCCTCATCTGGAACCCGAGGCTTCAAAGACCTCCCTCAAAGTGTTGTTGCAAAGACACCGTTCCATGAGATGACAAAAGTAAAGGCAAACACACTAAATTAAAGAAGCATATGTGTGGGGCCTGTGCTGTGGCGTAGTAGGCTAAGCCTCAGCTTGGGGCACTGGCATCCCATAGGGGCAATGTTTGGAATCCCTGCTGCTCCACTTCGGATCCAGCTCCCTGCTATGGCCTGGGAAAGCAGTGGAAGATGGCCCAAGTGCTTGGGCCCCTGCATCTGCATGGGAGACCCAGAAGAAGCTCCTGGCTCCTGGCTTTGGATCGGCACAGCTCCTGCAGTTGCAGCCAACTGGGGAGTGAACCAGTGGATGGAAGATCTTTCTCTGTCTCTGTCTCTCTCTGTAACTCTATCTCTCAAATAGATAAATTAAAAAAAAAAGAAAAAAAGAAATATATGTATATGTAGATTTAAGAAATGCTTGGGGGTACCCTGAGCTCAGGGCATTGGTGTGATCCATTTGAGGCTGTCCAGGTATTTCTGCTGCGGCTCCTGGGCAGAATAGGGAAAGATGGTTTCTTAGCATTCAGAAGGGCCTAACAGGACTGTCGCTCCCCCTCTTCGTGGAGGAACGACACTGAACCCTGCGCTGTTCTTTCGTCTGCTCGGCCCTCCCCGGGTTTGCTGCTGGTTCTTCCCGGGTTGGCTACTATCCCTTCCACCTCCGTGGAAGGGCAGTTCCCCCTGGCCGCATTCCCCACTTCCGCAGGGGAGCGGCACACCGCCGGCCGGCTTTCTCGGGGGGCTGCACAGGTGTTCCCTCAGATGTTCCCTTTAGATGTTCCTGGTGCATGCCGTCTCTCTCCTCCTTTATAGTCCTCCTCCACCAATCCTAACTCGGCTGCCCACACGCCGAGTACGCTGCTCTCCTCCAATCAGGAGTAGGTCCTACAGTTTATTGGTTGAACTGGAGGCAGCTGTGTAGAAGCTGTTTTCTCCTCTCCCAGCGCCATATTGTGGGAGAGCAGATGCATAGAATAAGTCTTAATTCCAGTAACAGTATAGTCCGAGTTGCTCCCCACAGATCCCCCTTTCTTTTTATTTTTTGGCGTTGATACGCGCCTGTCTTCGGTGTCCCGCGGCACACACTCTGCTCTGCTTGCTAGAGTTGCCACAGGTTCTTACAAGTCCTATCAATCAGGCAAACCGAATCCAGGTCCTCTCTTCGCCATGTTGTGAGGAGGTTTTTAGGCACTGATGCGTGCCTGTGTTCGGTGCCCCGCAGCGCATGCTCTGCTCTGCCTGCAGGGGCTTACAAGCCCTAACAATCAGGCAAACCGAATCCAAGCCTTCTCATTGCCATATTGTGGGGAGGCTTATTGGTGTTGATTCGTGCCTATCTTCGGTGACCTGCAGCTCATACTCTGGTCGAGCTGCTTGCTGGTGCTTACCGCCTTAATCAGGCAGACCGAATCCAAGCTCTCTCATTGCCATGTTGTGGGGTGACTTATTGGTGTTGATAATGTGCCTGTCTTCGGTGACCTGCGGTGCATAAGCTGCTAGCCGCCCGCAGGTGCTCACCACTTCCCTAATCAGGCAGACCGAATCCAAGCTCTCACATTGCAGTGTTGTAGGGAGGCCTCTCTATTTCTCTATTTCTCTATCTCCGGGCATTCCTATTTCTCCCATTTTACTTCTATCTTCCAGCATTCCTATTTCTCTCCTTTTACTTCTAAACTTCTGTTTCTCTTATCCCTGCGGCTTCCCGGCGGCGCTCGCCCCGAGGCTGCTTCTCGGCACCTCGCCCCGCGGCAGCTTCACGGCTCTGCGCGGCTTCCCGGCGCCTCACCCCGCCGGCGGGTTCCCGGCTCTGCGCGCACGCTCCGCGGTCTCCACGCACTTCGCGCCCGCACCACGGCCTCGCGCCAGCCCCGCGTTCCCTATCTATTCACGCCCCGTGCTCTCTCTGCACGTGGCGGCTTCCGTGAATGTTTCCGCCACCA
Organism: Oryctolagus cuniculus; assembly: GCF_964237555.1. Classification (NCBI taxonomy): domain Eukaryota; kingdom Metazoa; phylum Chordata; class Mammalia; order Lagomorpha; family Leporidae; genus Oryctolagus; species Oryctolagus cuniculus. The sequence continues at coordinate 36,935,147 of NC_091445.1, read as the reverse complement.
CCGGCATTCAGTCCAAGTTCCCCGGACTAACCTGGCGAATTTCAACCTGGCGGCCCACGTCTCTGCCTCTGGTTCCAGATCTTCGCCTCTTGCTCCCCGGGGTGACCTGAAGAATTCCAAGGTGGCTTATATCTCCGCCTCGGCCTGCACTCGCGGCCTCATCCCCCCTAACATTCCTCTCTACCCAGTATGTTTCCTTAAGTTTTCTTCCAACAATATTCCTCTCATTTCTCCTGGCTTCTCCCCCACAGTCCGTATCCAAGTCTAAGTTTCTTACAGGTTTCACTTTCACTTTCAACCTGCAGTCCGTATCTGAGTCTAAGTTTCTTCTTGCTTTCACTTTAAATCCTAACTTCTTTCCCACAGTCCATATCCGAGTCTCTGCCTAGGCTTTCAATAGCTTCTTCCGGCACCTAGGCTCTTTGATAGTCTCTCTCTCCGGTATTTTCCACTTCTTCCCGTTTCTTCCCTCTTCTTCCCTCCTAGGTTTCCTAATCCGTCCTAGGTTTCCTATCCGAGTCACGGCACCATTATGTCGCTCCCCCTCTTCGTGGAGGAACGACACTGAACCCTGCGCTGTTCTTTCGTCTGCTTGGCCCTCCCCGGGTTTGCTGCTGGTTCTTCCCGGGTTGGCTACTATCCCTTCCACCTCCGTGGAAGGGCAGTTCCCCCTGGCCGCATTCCCCACTTCCGCAGGGGAGCGGCACACCGCCGGCCGGCTTTCTCGGGGGGCTGCACAGGTGTTCCCTCAGATGTTCCCCTTAGATGTTCCTGGTGCATGCCGTCTCTCTCCTCCTTTATAGTCCTCCTCCACCAATCCTAACTCGGCTGCCCACACGCCGAGTACGCTGCTCTCCTCCAATCAGGAGTAGGTCCTACAGTTTATTGGTTGAACTGGAGGCAGCTGCGTAGAAGCTGTTTTCTCCTCTCCCAGCGCCATATTGTGGGAGAGCAGATGCATAGAATAAGTCTTAATTCCAGTAACAATATAGTCCGAGTTGCTCCCCACACAGGACCTACTTGCCGTTTGTTAATCCCCCACAGTGTGCCACTGTTAAAGAAGATAAGTTAGGGGATGGCAGTTTGGCACAGTGGACTAAACTGCCACCTGCAATGCTGGAATCGTATGTGAGCACCGGTTTGAGTCCTGGCTGCTCCACTTTGGATCCAGCTCCCTGCTAGTATGGCTGGGAAAGCAGCAGAAGGTGGCCCAAGTGCTGGAGTCTCTGCTACCCATGTGGGGGACCTGGATGGTGTTCCCTGCTCCTGCTTCAGCCTGGCCAAGCCCAGGCCATCGTGGCCATTTTAGAAAGGAACCAGCGGATGAAAAAATCTTTCTTTCTGTGTCTCTCCCTCTCTATACATAACGCTGCCTTTCAAATAAATAAATAAATAAATGTTAAGAAAAAAAGATAATTTAAAAATCTTTGCTCTTGCCTTTGGCATTTAACTCTTTTCTCAGGCGGCAACTTAACCCACTGTGCCAGAACGCCGGCCCTTGGTATTTAGCTCTTGAGAGTTAACATTCTTCTTCTGTGAGCCCCGGAAAGTTCACTCTAAACCAACAAGTGAGGAATTAGCTACAAGGAAGGGCAGGGCAAAAATAAACTTTATCAGGCAGTTGTACCTTTGGAGCAGTGTCGGCCAGAGCTCTTCCTTGTTTCACTGGAAACTTCACTATGTGATAGAAACTTCCAGAATAGTCACGAACCATATGAATGCTTGTATAGACACAAGGAATAGAGAGTAAATATATTTAAGTGGATTAATCAAATTCACACCTGCAAGTGAATGTCGAAAGTGACTTTGCTTGGAGGAAGTTGACTCTGACTCCAGCTCGTCTCCTGAGTGACGGCAGTTCTCCCTCCCTTGCCCGTCACCTCATCTGTCCCGACACTAATCCTTGCTGAGGGATGTGGAGGAGAGTTCACAGGCCAAGGGGTCAGCCTTGGGTAAGCACTCAGGCTCTACCACCTCTGAGCTGTGGATCTTGGGCAAGTTACTCGAGCCCTTGAACTTGATTTCTGCAACAATAAAATGAAGTTTTCATACTTACTTCTTTCTATTAGTGTGCATAAAATATTATAAATATATACAAAGTGCCTAAAAGGGAGTAAGTATTAAAAATACTAGAGGGCCTGGCACTGTGGTGTAGCGGGTAAAGCCGCCGCCTGCAGTGCCGGCATCCCATATGGGCCCGGTTTCGAGACCCGGCTGCTCCACAACTGAGCTGGCTCTCTGCTATGGCCTGGGAAAGCAGTGGAAGATGGCCCAAGTCCTTGGGTCCCTGCACCCATGTGGGAGCCCTGGCTCCTGGCTTCAGATCGACACAGCTCTGGCCATTGCAGTCATCTTGGGAATGAACCAATGGTTCGAAGACTTCTCTCTCTCTCTGCCCCTGTCTCTCTGTAACTCTGCCTTTCAAATAAATAAATGAATCTTGAAAAAAGGAAAAGAAAAGAAAATGCTAGAGTTCCCCTCTCCTGTCCTCCTTGTTCCCAAAGTAGCCAAAGACTTTTAGTCCTTGATAAATACTTGTTGCAACCATTTTTTCCCTGTGAGTTACTGTTTCCTGATATGGAAATCCCATGCTTGGTACTGCTGTAATGCAGAGCCTGGCCGCAGAGAACTGGAACTGCTGCTGGGGAAATTTGGCTCAGTGGGTTTGAATCCAGGCTCTGCCACTTCCCAAATCTGTGACTTTGGGCAATTCACTAGAGCTTTCTTTGCCTCAGTTTCCTCTTCTGTAAAAGGGATATTAATACCTCCCTCCCAGGCTTGTGCTTAGTATTAAATGAGTCAAAGTGTTAGAAGCCATCAGCATGGTGCCTCATAATTGTTGAGAGCACTCCAAGTGTCAGCTCTTGTATAACCATGGGCCTGGCTGATGTGTGTGGGCTGCCTGCCTACTCACAGCTCTCATCCTTAGGAACTGCCCCCAGCCACTACCCCATCTCTGCTCCCAGTGATTCCTGCATTGTGTTAATGTCTCCCATCCAGTCAGGTCTATTTGGATCAGCAGTGGTCATTTCATCTGGGCTGGAGAAATCAGAACCTTCTCCTTGGTTAGGGGCCAGTGAGCAATTGAATCAGACTGCAGTGGGTAGCTGAGCTGAGGCTGGGGAGTCTCAAGGCTGAGGCTTGTTATCTGAGTCTTGATGGGTGAACAGAGAAAACTCTTTTAAGAGAAGCAGGGAAGTAGGGCAGATAGGGGAAGAAATTAACAGCCCACAAGACAGGGAAGAGCACTGGGCAAATGAGTTTTCCAGTCCCTGAGATCAGCCTGTGCTGAGAACTCTTGGAGCTGTACTCCTTGGAGAGCTCCAGGTCCGGGCCCTGCCCCCTGCAGCCCCAGCCTGTTCTCTGACCAGATGATGCAATCTTCTTTGTGCTGCATGTGCAATGAAGATGGGATTAAAACCCTGAACTTCTGCAGGGCATGGTGGACATTTGTCACTTACAATGTTTTTACTCACACAGTTGCAGGAATTTGCCAAACTGTATAACCCGAATTTTATCAAACTAACATCTACATTTTTATCTTAAGTTTAAATATCCTATTCCATAGAATTTGCAGCAATTGGTTGCAAGATATTCTAATTGTATGTGTTGCATTCTATTATATGTATATTTAATAGAGAATCAATACTGTCAACTGAACTATGACCCATCAACATTGTAAGATGAACTGCAATGTAAGAGATGTTTAAAACGTAAAGTACATAATTGTCTCTTGGAATCATTGAAATGCAAACATTACCAAGGATAATTCCTTCCATATTGTACATATTGGCATTGAAAAAGAAACTGCGGGCCAGCGCTGTTGCACAGCAGGTAAAGCTGCCGCCTGCAGTGCTGGCACCCGATATGGACAGCAGTTTGAGTTCTGGCTACTCTACTTCTGATCTAGCTCTCTGCTGATGGCCTGGGAGAAGCAGTGGAGGATGGCTCAAGCCCCTGGACCACTGCACTCACCTGGGAGATCCAGAAGAAGCTCCTGGTTCCTGGTTTCAGCTTGGCTTAGTCCTGGCTATTGCGGCCATTTGGCGGAAATGAACCAGTGGATGGAAGCACTCACTCACTCGCACGCACTCTCTCTCTCTCTCTCTCTAACTCTACCTTTCAAATAAATAAATCTTTAAAAATATAAAAAAGAAAAAGAAACTGATATATTTCTATTTTAGAAGTATTAGAATAATTTAAACATATAAGGGTTTTATATCCACCATAGTCAACTTAAAAAAATACATTAGGGCTGGTGTTATAGGGCAGTGTGTTAAAACACTGCCTACAACACCAGAATCTCATATTGGAACACCAGTTCAAGCCCCAGCTGATCCAGCTTCCTGCTAATGAGCCTAGGAAAACAGTAGAAGATGGCCTAAGCACCTAGACCCCTGCCACCCATATGGGAGAACCAGATGGAATTCCTGGCTCCTGGTTTTGGCCTGGCCCAGCCCTGGCTGTTGCAGATATGGAAGATTTCTCTCTCTCACTCTGCCTTTCAAATAAATAAAGAAATCTTTAAAAAAATATATATATATAGGTGATTTTTGTATATGGTAGGAGTTAGGTATCTAATTTCATTCTTCTGCATATGTACCTTCTAGTTTTGCCAGTACCATTTATTGGAGAGACATTCCTTTCTCCAGTGTATTGTCTGAGCACTTTTGTCAAAAATCAGTTGGCTATATGTACATGGATTAATTTCTGAGCTCTATTTTGTTCCAGTGATCTATGTGTTGGTTTTCATGCCAATACCATGCTGTTTTAATTACTATAACTTTGTAGTATGCTTTGAAGACAGGTTTCATGATAACTCCAGCTTGATTTTTTTTTTTTTTTTTGGCTCAGGATTACTTTCACTATTCTGGTCTTTGTTGATTCCGTATGAATTTAAGATTGTTTTTTCTAATTCTGTGATTTTGGGATTTTGATATGGATTGCACTGAATCTGTAGATTGCTTTAGCTAGTACAGCCATTTTAATGATATTAATTATTCCAATGCATGAGAAAGGAATATCTTTTGACATTTTTGTGTCCTTGATATTTCTTTTACTGATTTTTTATGATTATCATTGTAGAGACCTTTCCATTCTTTGGTTAAATCTGTTCTCTAAATATTTTATTTCTGTGTGTAGATTGTGAATGGGATTGCTTTCTTGAGTTCTCTGGGTGAGCTCATCATTAACATATAAATAGGCTGCAGGGTTTCTTCCTCTGTGTAACCTACAATTTTACTGAATTGGTTTATCAGCATTTTGGGGGAGTGTTTAGGTTTTTCCATGCACAGCATTATGTCATCTGCAAACACGGATATTTTAACTTCCTCCTTTCTCATTCTGATGCCTTTTACTTCTTCCTCCTCCCTAATTGACCTTGCTAATCATACCAGTACATTGTTGAATAAGAGTGGTGAAAGTGGACATCCTTGACTTGTTCCAGGTCTGAGAGCAAATACTTACAGCTTTTCCCCGTTTGGCATGATATTGGCTGTCGGGTTGTAGCATATAGCCTTTATAATTTGAGGTGTACTCCTTCTATATTTAATTTGTAGAGGGTTATCACAAAGGGATGTTGAATCTTATCAAATGTCTTTTCTGCATCTATTGAGATGCCCATATGGTTTTTGTTCTTCAGTCTATTGATGTGATTTATGGCACTCACTTATTTGCAAATGTTGAATCACCCTTGCCTCTCTGGGTAACTCCATTTGATCATGATGTATGATCTTTTTGATGTGGGTTTGGATTCAGTTTGCTAGTATTTTGTTGAGAATCTTTACATCTGTGTTCATTAAGGATACAAGTTTATAGTTTGCTTTTCTTCTGTCTTTGTTGAGTTTTGGTATCAAGGTAATGCCAGCCTCATCAAAAGAATTTAGTAGAATTCCATCCTGTTTGATATTTTGGAATGGTTTGAAAAGTACTGGGGTTCTTCTTTAAATGTTTTATAGAATTCACTAGTAAAGCCATCAGGTCCTGGGCTTTTCCTTGATGGGAGACTTTTTTTTTTTTTTTTAAGATTTATTTGTTTGTTTGAAAAACAGAGTTACAGAGAGAGAGGGAGAGACACACAGAGAGAAATCTTCCATCTGCTGGTTTACTCCCCAAATGGCCACGACTGCTAGAGCTGGACCAATCTGAAGCCAGGAGCTGGGAACTGCTGGGTCTCCCACATGGGTGCAGGAGCTCAAGTATTTAGGCCATTTTCCCACTGCTCTTCCAGGCACATTGGAAGTGAAGCTGCTGGACTTGAACAGGCACCCATATAGGAGGTAGCAAATTTACCTGCTATGC